>NC_134486.1:132570249-132765249 GCF_040206685.1 Ascaphus truei | reverse complement strand
AGTCAAATTCTCACAGTTGCAGAGTTGTTGTTGTAGTGCAGAGTCCAGATCTTCTTATAGTCTTCACCTCCAATTCTAACTCCAGTATTAACTCCACAGACACTGTATATGTGACACTTAAGATGTTACTAAGATGTTAGCACAGCCATATGGCACAGCCAAGATAGATTGACTTAAATACTCTAAACTAGTGTTGTACTGGGTCCTAAAATTTCCAGAAACTGGGTAACGGGTACCCGGCCAGGTAGCATTGAATTACCTGCTGCCGGTGGCGGAGGCTGAGGAAGACCACGGCGACATCGTGGGAGCAGGGGCAGATATCCTGGTGGTCGTGGTGGCAGCATAGGATGTCCTTATTGAGCCTGTAGAAACTGGCTGTCAAATAGTAACACTCCTGTCACATGTTCCCCGGCTCTTACTTGCATAAGGTAAGTTGTGAAGTTTTCCGCTGCTCCCACTGGCTCAACAAGGACATCCTCTACTGTCACCGCCACCACAGGATGTCTTCCTCACCCTCCGGTGCTGGGTCCGGGTAATTTTTGGGTATCGGAAAAAGTGCTGGTTATCCGAGTAACAGGTAGTTACCCTGTACTCGATACATCACTACTCTAAACACATTCAATTGACTAATAATTAAGGGAGGGGTCTGGCTATTCTACTCAAACATACCAAGGAGTTGTTCATTAGATACGTTCTGTTGCAATGGGGGTTAAATTGATCGAATATACATGTACAAAACTAGACAATTATGCAAGTTTAGTATTAGACTTTAGTATGGCCATACTGGCCATTATGTGGGGACTCTTTTCAGGGAGGTTTTTAGGAAAAAAATAAAGGTGTTCTCTTCATTACCACTTAGATTGTAAGTTCTTCAGAACAGGGTCTTACTTTACCTTATGTTGTCATTATACCGGTTGCACTTATCCCCATAGCTTGAATTTATTTACCCTGTATTGTCATTTTGTAAAGCACTGCGTACACTGTTGGCGCTATATAAATACAATATTACCTCTTCTGTTTATTTGCCTTTGGTTCAGGATTTGATTTCCAGGGAGGATTTATAAACAAATCTATATTTTTCAGTGAAATGAGAATATCCCTTATAAACAAGAATAATTGGCCACTATGAGAGTACAGTAGCACTCTACAGTTTGGCCACATTTTAGCTTCCTAGACTATCATTATACATGATTTGAGAGGGAGGAATATCAGACCAGTCAGGCTTAGATTATGTCCTTTTAATTCATTAACCATTGAGACACTATAGAGAAGGCATTCCCCTTTTTCAGTCTGTTAGCAGGTATAAGTTTGTCACACGCACGCCCACCTACGCGACTAGTACTTTAGGGTAATAGTCTGTATTGATCAGTTTTTTGGTGTGTTTTTAAGCCTTTCTTTGCTTTGTGAGCCCCTCCGTTCAGGAGACTTAAGTGTCTGGGAGGTCAAAATATAATTTTTCCCAGAGCCCATACAATATAAGGTTGGTAACCTCAGTTGCTGGAGAAAAAGAAAATCCAGATTTAAAAAATAAATAAATAAACAGCAGGACAAGCTCAGGGGGCAAGATATTCATAATATACAAATAAAACTCATATAGGATTCTGGGGTGATTGCTTCTTTAAGCAGCTATTGGATACCCCAGCCAGCTGCCAAGACTTCACACACTTCTGGACATAGCTCTACTCTACTGTCAGCAACAAATACCTCTCCTGCTCTTCCATTCTGACGTGGGTTTAGCAATAACTTTTTATACTATTTATAATTAGCTGCAGGTGTGGGTGATACTGGAAAGATAGTCATTTCTATGCAGCGGCTGACATTGACCATGGTAACCTGGTCACAATAGTAGTTTTGTAGAAGTATGAATATTCAATGTATTCTTCTAGTTGAGCTGAAGGTTTCCCCTAATTTATTAGAAAGCTTGAAAACTTATACGCAGATGACGTATATAATCCACAATTTGAAAATCTTGGGAGTTGGAATGAAGAACTTGGTTTGCTATTACTGTATGTACCCTGTATTCCTTATGTTAACAGATGGTGTAATAGGCCAGTGTTTTGTCTCCTCTAAAATGATTGTCAATAGTGTATGGTCTCCACCCAGAGCATCTTGTATACCACCCATAAGTGTACCTTGGACTCCCTGAGAATACTTATTTTATCTACCCAACAAGTAAGAAATAACATTACAAACCAGAAGTGAGTCACACAGGTTTGTCGATCAAAACAAAATGTACTTACATAAATGACACATACTAAGGCTAAATGTAAAAAAAAACTAATAACAAATATGAATAATGTTGCAATAAATAGCAAGTAAAAATGTAATTTCTAAACAACAGCTACTGTATAACTGCAAGAATCTCTAACGGACTAGAATAGTAGTAATAGTAACCCTTCCCTATTCCTATGAGGTTGTGCAACCATGAACTAAAGTCAGTGAAGACCTTTCTTGCGTTGGCTGGCAAGTCTACTGCAGCATTGTATTAGGACATCCTTGAATAGTGACATGTTTATTCCTAACAAGAGCTTCAGTTAAAGGGGAAATTCCTCCTGGGACCAAAGCAAACTAATTCCAGTGACATATTTAAGAGGACCTATCTGGGGGTAAATTATACCTTTTTACCCAAAGCAAACTCCTAGAGATGTAGCCAGTATCACTGTTTTCAGTGCCTCGCAAAACCAAGTGTGAATCTTCTTACAACAATACAATTTTCTTAAACCAACATCTTCTTTTGGCTGTCTCTTGTACAGTTTCACCTGTAAAAATACAGGTGTCAGTGCGTTCTATGTAAAGTGTATGGAACGCATATGCGTTTCATTGAATTTGTGCGCATGCGTGTTCTAAAGGCACGTGAACTGCATTTAACGCATATGTATTTCATTGAATTTGTGCACATCTGCAGTACAGGTACCCCCCAATTGAATGGAAAGCATACAGTACAACACCTTAATTTTTCCATTATCGCTTGATGTGTTACCTACATGAACAAGGTTTTCTACACGAACAAGACTGAATCTGCAACAAAAAAAGTATGAAAACAATGACAAATTATTCTAGAATTCTTAAAGCTAGAGTCGTATCTTGATGCTGGGTGGGGAAGGTAATGCAATGCTGGGGGGAGAGTTTGTGATGTATTGTAGGAAGAGTTTGCACAGAGGGATACTCCCACAATACATGCATAGATGTTACAACCATTCTGCAGTTTTTACAACAAAGCGAGTATGTTGCAGGGAATGCTTTATGTAACCTCACCGAACAGTAGTACCATCTGTAAAGTAACTTATAACTGCTTTCTTTTATCGCAGTGTTAATGGAAATAGTTGTGATAGTCTCACAACCTCCTCCCAGTCACAAAGATCTAGAGAGAGGCTCCCAGATCTTGTTCCCAATGTTTAATGTTAATATATTCGGTGTCGTGTTTTATTTGAGTCACAATAAAACAAAATAAATGTGCACCTGGTCGTGATAAAAATGTGTAAGTGAATAATAGTATACAGTGATAAACCAAGGTAGGAACAGTATCCTACAAAGTGGAAAGAGATACAATATGTGTATCAAAATAATGTGTCAAAAAAGTGAACCACTTACAGTAAATGAAGTGAAAAAGGGAAATATATAAACCTTTCCTGTTGAGATAATACACTAGTCTGCTGCTATAGCAATAATAATGGCTCAGCATCACAAAAGCTAATCAAAGAAAAACAAAACCAGTGCATAACTCACAGTGTATTAAAAATTATTTTTGCTCATTGCAAAATAGGTATTGAATGCACGTACATCTAATACAATTATTCAGGCAGTACATGTTTTGGACATGTTACCACAAGTAGCACACAAAATAGATAGAGGATAGAATAAAAGCATTTTGAGTGCAAGTCCAACAGTCCTTTTTTTATTTTTGTACTATTACATTTTTCCATACAGTATCACGCTATGGAGCTTGCGCTTCTTTTTCTCTTTTTTTTCTTTTAGGTATCCTTGATGTGGCAACATCATCACTGAAGCTGCAATCTGCTCCAGTCTGGATTTACTATCATATTTGACATTGGACTTTACTTCAGCAATTTGACGATTGGTTTGAATATATGTTTCATTCTTTTATTGATCTTATTGTATGTGTGTGTAATATTATAGGCTATTCTATGACTATTTAGGCATATACTACATTCTGGCCCTTTATACATTCTATTACTGGGCGTAATTATTGTACAGTCATTTTCAATCTTACACACTAAGGTGCATACTATAGCGCTACTTCATTGTGTGTGTGTGTGTGTGTGTGTGTGTGTGTGTGTGTGTGTGTGTGTGTGTGTGTGTGTGTGTGTGTGTGTGTGTGTATATATATTTATATATTGTGACAGGGTCATTGACTCTGTGTATGTTAGTAGGAGATGGCAGTATGCATGCTTTAAAGTAGACGAGGGGTTAACCCAGCTTATTAAGCAGTCCACAGGTGATTTAAAGTAAGCTAGTTCACCTGCTTTAAAACAGGAAGAGGAATGCCTCTGGGGCGGCAGTCTCTCTCTGAGGCACAGAGAGAAGACAGAGGAGTGTTGACAGACAGACACAAGCTACTCAGATTGATCCTGTCCCAAGGGGGGAATAAAGCTCCCAGGTAAGGAGCCAACTGGTTTTGTTGAACATTGTTGGGCTGGACTAGGTTAGCTAGCCAGCCAGGTAGTTAGCCTGCACTTTTGTTTAGTCAGTGCCCCGACCGGGGTTAGGGTTTTGTTTACGTTTTAATTTAAAGGGACAGTGTACCCATTGTTTTAGTTGCCCTTTTTGGACAAATAAATCCACGAGCACTATTTCACCAGAAAAGTCGTGTTGTCTCCTCACTTACCACGGCCATCCTGCCACACGTGGTGTCAGAAGTGGGATGTCGAACACCCTGTAAAAGGGGCGGAGCTACAGATTGCGACTGATGGAACCTGTCCACGCGGTAGCTGCCACTATGGAGGACGTTGTGAAGGACTTAGTACACAGCACCGCTGTCCAGCAAGAAGCTAACAAACAGGGACAGGAAAGCACGGCTGCACAACGCGAGATAAACCGGGTACTTGCAGCCCAGCTTGACGTTATCGCAGACAGACAGAAGCAGCTGATTGAGCAGCTGGTCCAGATTAAAATGGACTTGTCCAGTACGGCCCCAGCGCGGCCCGTCCAGGCGAACATGTACCTGCAGAAAATGACGCCGCACGATGACATCAAGGGATACCTCCGGTCCTTTGAGCGAATCGCTTCCTGGGAAAGTTGGGCCCGCTCCAAATGGGCTGGGATTATCGCACCCTTATTACTGGGGGAAGCCCAAAAAGCATATTGTGACCTCGACGAAGAAGCCGCAGAAGACTATGACTGTCTGAAAAGCGAAATCCTTGCAAGGATTGGAGTGACTCCCGCAGTTTGTGCGCAGAGGTTCCATACGTGGAGATACCAGGAACAGAAGCCGCCCAGATCCCAGTTATGGGATTTGATTCACTTAGCGTCCAAGTGGCTAAAACCAGAAGCATATAGCCCGACACGGATCCTTGAGATGGTGGTGTTGGACCGCTTCATTCGAGCAATACCCCAGGACCTTCAACGGTGGGTGGGGCAGGGAGATCCCCTGACTTGTGATGCCATGGTAGGCGCAGTGGAGCAGTTTCTGGCTACCCGTGAACTGTCATGCTCCCCTCGTCCAATCCACAACCCACGTCCCAACACGAACGGTAGAGGCCAGCGCTGGCGCCAGGACCCACGACCATTCGCACGATTTGAGAGGGTGGAAGAAAACCCGGATAGGGACAGAAACTCTAAATCTCAGAAAGGGTTTCAAGAATGAACTGGGTCAATTGTTTGTTTTGAGTGTGGGGAGGCGGGACATATTAAGGCTCACTGCCCACAGTTGTCTGAGCGTGCATATGGCTCTGTGAAGTCTGAATTTTGTGGGGTGGTAGGTATGACCCGTGAGGGAAAATGTACCCACAACTTTGTCACCACAGTGATTTTAAATGGTAAACCAATCTTCGCCCTGGTAGACTCAGGGAGTAATATTAACTTGGTATCAGGGAAGTTGGTTAAGTCTCTCCGGTTACACCAGGGTGAGAAGTTGCGGGTATTATGTGTACATGGGTGTACGCTTCCATACACCACGACTCTGATAAAAGTGAAAGTCGAGGGGCAAGTCATCCAAACTACGGCAGCAATTGTACCAAAGTTACCCCATTCACTATTGTTAGGCTGTCATTTCCCTGGTTTTGACACCCTGATCAGAGGCCAACTCACCTTAAACAATCCTACTCCAGATGAGCTTTTTCCATTTACAGACCCTGAATTACTGTAGTCTCCGAGGTGTCTAAAACCCCTAAATCGAAACGAGAACGTAGGAAGGGAAAAAAAGGAGGTAAGCCCTGACCCCAGTTAGCACTGGTTACTGCTCCTAATGGAGGGGGACCAGAGGGAGAGGAGTTCTCCGAGACAGGGCCTGTTGATGCTCAGGTGTCTGAGTTACCCGTGGAGGTAACCGGCCAAACTCCAGATGAGGAAGGTTTTGGAAGTCTAGAACTTTCCCTAACTAACTTTGGTAGGGAACAGGCTAATAATCCCCAGTTGAAAAATGGGTTTAGCCAGGCGGTACAAGTTAATGGGGTCCCGGTAGAAGGAACCACCAAGGAATCCTATCCATATTTTTATATTAAAAATTATTTGTTATACCATGTGAGCCAAGAGGAGGGCCAAGAAATAGAAAAATTGCTAGTGACCAGTTCATTAGTAAGGAAGGTCCTAGAGCTAGCACACACTCACTTATTGGGGGGTCATCTGGGAGTAGAGAGGACACAGCAAAGAATCCTAAAAAGATTTTACTGGCCAGGGATATATAATGCAGTAAAGAGATTCTGTGCCTCTTGTCCCGAGTGTCAGTTGACAGCCCCCCGACCAAGTTTGAGGGCCCCATTGATCCCTATGCCTATTATTGAGATCCCATTTGAGAGGATCGCCATGGATATAGTGGGTCCCTTGGAGAAATCTGCCAAGGGTCATCAGTACATCCTAGTGATCCTAGACTATGCCACTCGCTATCCAGAGGCGCTAACTTTACGTAATACTTCCTCCAAAGCTATAGCTAAGGAATTGTTACAGGTATTCTCCTGACTCGGGATACCGAAGGAAATTTTGACAGATCAGGGTACCCCGTTTACATCTAGGCTTATGCGAGACTTATGTGTAGAGCTAAAAATACAGTCCCTAAGAACCTCTGTTTACCATCCGCAATCGGACGGACTGGTAGAACGATTAAATAAGACGTTGAAGATGATGTTGAGAAAGCTGGTCGCTAGTGATGAGAAGAACTGGGACACCTTGTTGCCTTATCTCTTGTTTGCTATCCGAGAGGTACCACAGGCCTCTACAGGGTTTTCCCCATTTGAACTCCTCTATGGGAGATGCCCAAGAGGGATTCTGGATAGCCTCAAAGAAGAGTGGGAGCAACAAGCTGTTCCAGGGAAAAATATCGTCCAATTTGTGGAAGATTTAAAAGAACGCATTGCGCATATTACCCCCATAGTCAGACAACATTTAGAAGAGGCACAGAGGGCCCAACAGAACCTTTACAATAGACAGGCTACAGTTCGCAACTTCCGACCAGGGGACCGAGTAATGGTGCTTGTTCCCACGGCCGAAAGCAAGCTGTTATCACATTGGCAAGGGCCATATGAAGTTCTAGAACAGGTCGGCCCAGTGAATTATAAAATTCGACAGCCAGATCGGAGGAAGGTAGAGCAAATCTATTACATAAATCTATTAAAATCCTGGAAGGATAGAGAGGTATGTCTGACAGTAGTAGCTAATAAATCTGGGAAAGGGGAGGATCCACTTGTTCGAATATCGGCAGAACTCACTCCTGAACAATACAGAGAAGCTGTAGACTTGGTAAAAAGGAACAGGGATGTATTTTCCAGCGTACCAGGGAAAACTAGGGTGATTTCCCATGATATCGTCACTAAGTCGGGGATAGCCATTAAGATAAGACCTTATAGGATCCCAGAAGCCAGAAGAGGGGCTATTCAGTCAGAGGTAAAGAAGATGCTAGAGTTAGGGGAAATTGAGGAGTCCCATAGTCAATGGTCCAGCCCCATTGTCTTGGTACCTAAGCCAGATGGGTCAATACGGTTCTGTAATGACTTTAGAAAAGTCAATGAAGTCTCGAAGTTTGATGCCTATCCTATGCCGTGGGTAGACGAGTTAATTGAAAGGTTGGCGAGGGCCTGTTTTCTAACCACTTTAGATCTTACAAAGGGGTTATTGGCAAATCCCCTTAACAAGTTCAGCAAAAGAGAAAACAGCCTTCTCCACACCTGATGGCCTTTTCCAGTATACTGGCTTACCCTTTGGCCTTCAAGGGGCACCTGCAACCTTCCAAAGGTTGATGAATAAGTTGTTACACCCACACTCGAACTACGCCTCAGCGTACTTAGACGATGTGGTAATTCATAGTCCAGATTGGGACTCACATCTACAAAAGGTTGAGGCAGTATTGAGAACCTTTCGGGAGGCGGGTATTACAGCCAACACAGCTAAATGTTCAGTCGGCCTAGCAGAAGCAAAATATCTCGGCTATGTTGTGGGAAGGGGGACGGTAAAACCTCAGCTCAATAAAGTCGAAGCCATTGAGAATTGGCCCCGTCCCCTTAAAAAAAAAAAATCAGGTTAGGACATTTCTAGGCATTGTAGGCTACTACAGGCGATTTATACCCCATTTTGCAACCTGGGCTGCACAGCTTTCAGATTTAGTAAAGGCAAAGGCACCTGATGTTGTAAAATGGAACAGTGATGCGGAGACCGCATTTTTAGACCTACGTACAGCGCTCTGTAGTCACCCAGTCTTGGTAGCCCCGGATTTTACGAAAGAGTTTTTTCTGCAAACGGACGCCTCCGAAGTAGGTCTCGGAGCAGTACTGTCCCAGTTTGTAGGAGAAGAGGAACACCGGTCCTCTATTTAAGTCGCAAATTGTGTCCCCGCGAGCAAAGATATGCCACAGTAGAAAAAGAGTGTTTGGCCGTAAAGTGGGCAACAGACACCTTTTAGGCAGGTCTTTTACGCTCGTTACAGATCACGCACCCCTACAGTGGATGCATAGAAATAAAGAAAAGAACTCAAGAGTTACCCGTTGGTTCCTGTCATTGCAACCTTTCAACTTCACAGTCCAACATCGGCCAGGCATATTGCACGGTAATGCTGATGCACTCTCTAGGGTGCACAGTCCCGGTGCACGGGCTGCTCCACTCGGTAACGTTACGCTGGGAAGGGGGATATGTGAAAGGGTCATTGGCTCTGTGTATGTTAGTAGGAGATGGCAGTATGCATGCTTTCCAGTAGACGAGGGGTTAACCCAGCTTATTAAGCAGTCCACAGGTGATTCAAAGTAAGCTAGTTCACCTGCTTTAAAACAGGAAGAGGAAATGCCTCTGGGGAGGCAGTCTCTCTCTGAGGCACAGAGAGAAGACAGAGGAGTATTGACAGACAGACACAAGCTGCTCAGATTGATCCTGTCCCAGGGGGGGAATAAAGCTCCCAGGTAAGGAGCCAACTGGTTTTGTTGAATAAATGCAACACTCAAATTGTGTCAAAAGTTTAAAAAAAAAAGCATTGGTGCCACAAGTGTAGCAGAGATCTGACGTGGATAGCGCTCTCACCGCTTCCTTAACAATCTCGGTGTCTCCCCGTGGAACCTCTGCACTTCTGGGTTGGATCCCCGGATGGTAAAATGAACTGCACCTTTTCTCTCATACAACAGAGAACTCTACGCGTTTGACTGCTTGCGGTTTCATCAGGAGTAAGTAAAAGTAAGTAAAAGTAAGTTAAAATACTCAATCTCTATTACTTTCTAAAGAGATTGCCCTGGTTCAGAATGAGCTGGACATGTCTCTCTTGGGCGAGGCAGATCAGGTGTCACGATGGATTATGCAGCATTTTTATGAAAAGGGTAATACATCCGATACTGTACTAGCCAAAATATGAAGGCACCAACAATCACGAAACAACATGTCAGGATCGCCTAGACCTCCTGCCTAGCCATAGCTTCCTTGTCCACTAGGTGTGCTGCTGCCTTCTGTTGGCTCTGGGTTCCTCTGTCTGTCTGTCTTCTTGTTGCTCCTGTCTCTGTCCTTTATAGCTTGCTTCCTGTCTGTTGTTTATGCCTTTGCTTGAAGTCAGACTCCTTCAGTATTGCATATGCCTCTGATCCTGATCTGTTTTCTGTACCTGTACCATAGAAGTCTGTTCACAGTAAAAGCCCTTGCTGGTAATCTGGCTTGTCCCTGTTTGTTCCTGTTCTCAGTCCCTGCCCCCAGACCTGTCCTTGCTCCCCTGTCCTGTTCCAGTCTCCTCGTTGCTGACCTCTGCTTGTTACCTGACTTCGCTACCTGCCGCCTGCCTCGGACCTCTGCTTGTTACCTGACGTTGCTACCTGCCGCCTGCCTCGGACCTCTGCTTGTTACCTGACTTCGCTACCTGCCGCCTGCCTCGGACCCCTGCTTGTGACCCCTACTACGCTCGTGCTGTTCCGGCCACCGAGATCTTACCCACCACAGGAGTCTCCCGTGACAGAAAGAAAAGGCCACTTCTGGATCTCGCTGGAACAGATTCTCTGCCTTCCTGCTTCAGCAGACCCCATCCGCTTGGAGGAAGATAAGTACTTTTTTTTTTTTTTTTAAATCCCAGTTGGGATCCTGAAGGTTTGTTGCTGCAAAGGTTTCTGCAGGGTTTTTTGTGCCACTTTCTCCCTGAGAAGAATTCCCTTTTACAAAAAAAAAAAAAAAAAAACCCTCCCTGCAGTACCTGTTTTTGCCATTTTCAGACTTTCATTACCTGGACAAGAATTGTCTCTGCATTGTGGGTGGGCCACTGCAGATTTTCAGACTCACATTTCTTTTTTAGACGGTTACCTTGATTTACTGCTTTCCCTGGTTGGACCACTGCTGTTCACAGGGTCCCCATTTCAAAAGACAAAAGTGCTCCCATTATTTTGTTGCTGCATGCTTTGATTTTCTTGCATCTATAGTTTTTCATATGATTGGTTCTAAGGTTTCAGGTTTACCTGCAAGTTCCCCTAAAGTTTGTTTCTCTGCAACATATGATATCCCTACGCCTGATATCAAAGGTTTCAGATTTGACTGCAGGGTTCTCTGTCTGATATTCCTATGTCCGATGTCAAAAGTTTCAGATCTAACTACAAGTTTTCTCTGTATTAGTTTCCTGCTGTCTATGATATTTCTATGCCTGATATCTAAAGTTTCAGATTCAACTGCAGGTTTTCTTTGTCTATATGATATCCCTACGCCTGATGCCTAAAGATTCAGATGTAACTGCAGGTTCTCTCTGTCTGTATGATATCCCTACGCCTGATTTCTAAAGTTTCAGATATAACTACAGGTTTCTCTGTCTATGTTTTTTCCTTGCATTTATAATCTCTGTGACTGATGTTTAAGTCTCAAAGGGTCAGCTCTCCTATCTTGTGTCTCTCTGTGTCTAATATTCATGTTGTTCATTCTAATGCTTCTGTTTTAAAAACACATTTCCTCTTTACTGGTTTCTTGGGAAGTGTGGTTTAATTATGGCTCCCACTCAAACAGTCTTGAGCAGTAAATGTGAACACAGTACCACTGATTCTTCAGAACTTCTCAAAGCAAGGAAGAAGAAGAAAACGAAGGGAGGCATTACTGTGGAAGTTGCAGAAGGAATTAAGAATGAAAATTTAACCTCAGAGTCTGCATTTGATGAAAGAGATATGCTGCAGCTCAAGGCAACTCACAGACGTATCCCAAGAATAGTGGAAGAGAAGAAAGATGCTCCTACTCAGACGCTTCAAGCTGCACAGAAAGCGATTGATTGTCTGTATGGACGTTTAGATAAGGAGCAAGAAGCTAATTCTGCACTACAAAACTGTCTATCCTCAGCAATTGCTAAGTGTGTTCTACAGGAGAAAGAAAAAGAGCAGTTGGAGAGTGACCTGGATGGCATTTCAGTTGAGCTGGAGAAGGCATATACTGATGCTGCTGAAAATCGGCGCCTCGCTTCTAAAAGTAACGAATTCCTGGAACTCTCTATGAAGGAAATTGACAGGCTTAATACAGAGCTTAAAGTCTCCCAGGAGGAGGTTTGCTACTTCAAAAAAAGAGATGGAATTCGTTCGGGAGGAGAGATGCTACTTGAAAACAGAGATACGTTCTATGAGAGACGCCTCCGAAGAGTTAAATAGTAGGTTTGAAATTATAAACCAAATGAGTAAGAACTTCTCTTCCAAGCCAGTGAAGGAGATAAAAGACTCCATGAATCAGAAGAGGAGAAGAGACTATTGATAGAAGAAAAGTCAAGGATGCAATTAGCGCTGGAAAAAGCAGAGGGTGACTGGGAAAAAGAAAAATATCAGTTGGAGAATGACAGGTTGATCTTGTCAAGTAAGCTGGAGAAGGCCTACGCTGATTCTGCCCAGTACCAGACTTTCATGGCTCAAGTTGATGCAGCACTGGAAGCATCTCAGAAAGAGGTTCACAGGCTTACTACAGAGCTGGAAGCCTCTAAGGAGAAGAGTTGCTACTTCAACACAGAACTAGGTTCATTGAGAGAAATCTTCGAAGGGTTAAATATCAGTTTTGAAATTGTAACACAAGAGTGCAAGAATCTCTATGTCCAAGTCAGTGAAGGAGATAAGAAACTCCATAAATTAGGAGAGGAGAAGAAACAGTTGGCCCAGGAAAAGTTAGATATGCAGACAGCACTGCAGAATGCAGAGAGAGTGCTGCAAGAAGAACGTGTCTTCCTGAGTGGCGCACACAAGCAGAAAATATGCTGCAGAGTCAGCTGCGAGAACTGCGTACACATCTGCAGGACACCAAGGAGAAATGCGTGAATGCTGAAGAAAAGCAGCGAGTTCTGCAGGAAGAAAGTTTCCAGACTGCCAACAAAATAAAGATGCTGCAAGATTATTTGAGTACCCAGTGTGTCCCCAAAGAACAGCATGAGGAGCTGAAGGCCACACTGAGCATAACCAGAGCCTCGCTGGAGGAAGAGCTGAAAACTCGAATAGCTGGTTTTTCATTGGGTGATGCCACGAAACGGCAGTCGCAAAAAGAGACCACGGAAAGTGAATATGTCCCCTCTGCCGCATGTGAATAGCCTGATGTATCTGTTCCCGATGCCCCTGCTATGACGTTAGACGGATCCCTGGTGAAGTTCCTTGCTATGCCTAATATTCTTGATGCTGATGCCAACGCTCTTGCGATGAGGATAAATGCACCTCTCACAGATTTCCCATCAGTACTTGACGTACACATTAAGTTGGCCTTCCATCAAGATTTCCCTGAAGAGCCTGGAGGGTTGTCCGGAGTTGTTGCTGATCCCTATGTTCCTGCAAAACATGGAGTGTTGTCCGAAGGCCATCGTGAGTCGGCCTTCCATCAGGGACACCTTGCTAAACCTGGAGGGTTGTCAGGAGGATCTACTGGCTCCTCTGCTCCTGCTGTGAAGACAAACGCACGTTCTTCTGTTTATCTACGAATATCTGATGCGTCTTCTGCTGAGCCTGTGACCTACTCTGCAAAGTCAAGCTTACTGCTCACAGATTCTCTGGCGTTTGGGTTGATGCATCCTGACATTCAACTGTTCCGAGAGAGAATTGAATTCCTCTGTCAGCTTTCTGATGGACTTTATCAGTCTGTACATGTGGAGTACTCTCTGCCCGCTGACAAACCACCAGAGGTGGGTCACATTGAGTCTACTTTTCATCAAGGCCTCCGGGAAGAGCCTGGAGGATCATCCGGAGAACGCTCTTGAGAGGGGGGAGTAATGTCAGGATCGCCTAGACCTCCTGCCTAGCCATAGCTTCCTTGTCCACTGGGTGTGCTGCTGCCTTCTATTGGCTCTGGGTTTCTCTGTCTGTCTGTCTTCTTGTTGCTCCTGTCTCTGTCCTTTATAGCTTGCTTCCTGTCTGTTGTTTTTGCCTTTGCTTGAAGTCAGGCTCCTTCAGTATTGCATATGCCTCTGATCCTGATCTGTTTTCTGTACCTGTACCATAGAAGTCTGTTCACAGTAAAAGCCCTTGCTGGTAATCTGGCTTGTTCCTGTTTGTTCCTGTTCTCAGTCCCTGCCCCCAGACCTGTCCTTGCTCCCCTGTCCTGTTCCAGTCTCCTCGTTGCTGGCCTCTGCTTGTTACCTGACTTCGCTACCTGCCGCCTGCCTCAGACCTCTGCTTGTTACCTGACGTCGCTACCTGCCGCCTGCCTCGGACCTCTGCTTGTTACCTGACTTCGCTAGCTGCCGCCTGCCTTGGACCCCTGCTTGTGACCCCTACTACGCTCGTGCTGTTCCGGCCACCGAGATCCTACCCGCCACAGGAGTCTCCCGTGACACAACAACAGAATAGAGGTCCCACTTACCACCCTAAAAAAAAATGTACAGTACAGATCATGGATAAATGCTTCACAGAGCTAGAAGAAAGTGAAGACAAAAAAACAATGCACAACGCTCATAGTAAAGTAAAATTTGTTATAATAAAATTGATCATAGAAAGGGTAAGTATTGTGCGTACATCAGAGTAGTTCTTTTAAACATTTCATGTTAAAAGACATGGATTACCACACTGGAACGGACGAGATGGATGTTCACCGCCGTCTGGTCTCTCCTGGAGCGTGTTGGAATAGGGCTGGTTTCATCACACCAGGTGGCACCACACAAGCGGACACAATAAATTCTCCTTGATGTATGCAGGAATCAGTCTCTTTGGCGGTGTTCAGTGGATGGATATTTAAAATAGAAACAGCTTTCCAGGGTTGCATGCACAGCAGTGTTAGCAATAGAGACACCTGACGTCACCACACAGCGTTACGAGGGATCATGACCATGAGGTTTCTGCACCAGTGGAGCAATATGGATACTAGTGTCCGTAGAGAGTAAAAAGACTTCAGCTCAAGGTAACCCCGACAGTGTGCAGTGGCGGTTGATTACATCATTGTAGATCGCCACAGCAGTTGCAGCTATATAGGATATGCCAAAAAAACAATATTGAGCTGGACGTCCGTACTAAGGGCTAAAGGAGTCAAAAGCATATAGAGAAAGTATAAAATCCTACACATTTTGTAGTTCACTAACTACTTCATCAGGGAATAATTATGATAACTGGAATAACCAATTTACTTCCAAACGAAGCACACTTAGGGTGCACACCAAAGACTATTAAAACTTAACATTTAATATTTATAAAATAATATATGTCTACACTTGCTAGATTATTAATTATAGTGTGTATGTAAAAATAAACAGTAAAAAATTACAGGTGATGGACTGTGTACTAACGTCCACATATAGAAGATACCGATTGGCTACTCAATAATTTGACTGATAAAGCAGTAAATACCTGCCAAATCAGAATCAATAGCACAAGCACACAGGGAGTGAAGCCCCCTCTATCACAGTACAGCAATATGTGTAATAGCTACAACTTACCCTGAATTTTTCCTAGCAGCTCTTTGCTACCAATCTATTGTCATACAGTACCTGCAACTTTCAGAGTCCAATTTGAAAATTAGGAATCTATAGCAGGGCTAAAGGTAGATAAATGCAACTGCATCAATAGCCAACAGATAAACGGCTCAAAGTGTGCAGGGGCGTCTGCTATGGCTAACTAAATAGATCCGTATCCAGAACTGCCTGCAGTGTGACATCACCAGTGCGACCGGGCTAGCCATGAGCGTGCCGAGACGCTGAGACATAGGAAAGCTGTAATCTGTACAGAGAAGTTCTCTAGCTGATCTCGAGTACCGGCGAAGAAGACAGGGGACATTCTCAGCTGATGTGAGGGTCCCCACACATTGCGGAAGGCGGTGAGAGACATCGCAATCGAATCTGTGGTTCACTTTTATGTGATACATGCCTTTTATATTGGCACCATTGTGAGTGCGCTTTACATATTTTACTATAAAGTTCATTTATTTTATTGATCTGTGATATGTAGTTCTTATCTCTCCTTATATCGTTGGAGCACATATCTATCTCGGTGACACCGGAGGAAAGGGACTCATTTGCATTTTGTGGGGATTATTCCCTTAAACACCCATTGAACATCATTTTCCTGTGAGTAGGCTGGACATAGAGCCAAGATTACCACCTTTGTACTCCCAGTGTGTTCCTACGTCTACACATATTGTGTGTGTCGCTGTTTTCTTCTCTCCCATATGCTCCCCCTGGATTTCCTGAAAAGAACTAAATATAAACGACATGAAGAGCACAGCACAGCTCTAACATCGCTGCATAATTGTACCACTAAACCTAATTAAATTCCGCAGACACCTCCGATCGTGGAAACACTGTTGTGCGTTAATATGATACATGCTGCAATGGCTAACAGAGCTAAATGCACTTGAATGCAACTACAACAGTAAAAACATAGATGGCTCAAAGTATACAGGGGAGTCTGCTATGGCTAAATGAATATAAAAGCCATGAGGAGCACAGCGCAGCTTTAACATCACTGCACAATTGTACTACTGAACCTAATTAAAGTCAGCAAACACCTCCTATAATTGTCCATTAATGTAATATGTGCAGCATTGGCAGAGGGTGTAAAGTTGTATAGAGTGTACAGAGGGTATCTGCAGATGCCAACTCAGTGCAACGGTCATGTATGACACAGCGCAGCTCTATCATTGCTGCCTAGATGTGAGATCTGCAGCAGCCTCCTTTGCAACCCTCATGCAGGGAAGCCAAAACATAAGGTTGTAGAATGGTGGCACATCCAAATAGTGTATCATAGAAGTGATACAATATAAGTTTTCAATATTTTATTACTTGTACTCTTAGTATTTTAATTTAATACTGTATGATAGTTATTTGATTTTGCTAGTGACATTTGTTTTTAGTGTTATCATTAAAACCCCTGTGGGTTTTTTACTTAATAAATATTCCTGCTATTCAGTGCGCCCTCCTGCCTATCTTTTTCTCTTGTTTCTGTAAAGTCTCCCGATGGGAGCTCACTTGTCTTTAGGAGGTTGTGGAGTCCTCCCAGGCAGACGGCAGCAAGAAAATTAGCAACACAGTGTACAAACATTTAAAGACAGCACCAGTGCTGAGCATCAACCTTTCTGTATTAGTAAGACCACATCTTGAATATGGAGTACAATTTTGGGCACCACTCCTTAGAAAAAACATTATGGAACTAGAGAGAGTACAGAGAAGAGCAACAAGATTATTAAAGGGGGTGGATAATCTGATGTATGAGGAGAGGTTAACTACATTAGATCTGTTTACATTAGAAAAGAGGCGTCTAAGAGGGGATATGATAACTATATACAAATATATTCGGGGACAATACAAGGAGCTTTCAAAAGAACTAATCATCCCAAGGGCCGTACAAACCACAAGGTTGGAGGAAACGTGATTTTACCAGCAACAAACAAAAGGGTTAATTACAGTAAGGGCAGTTAAATTGTGGAATTCATTACCCATGGAGACTGTGATGGCAGATAGAAAAGACATATAGACATATCTATGTTCCAAAAAGGTTGGACATCTTTTTAGAAAGGAAAGGTATATAGGGATATACCAAATAAATAAACAGGGAAGGATGTTGATCCAGGGTGAAATCTGATTGGTAATATTTGGAGTCAGGAAGGAGTTTATTTTTCCCCTTATGAGATATCATTAGATTATATTTCAGTAGGATTTTTTTGTTTGCCTTCCTCTGGATCAATTTACTGTAATTACAAATATAGGCTATATTTAGCATAGGTTGAACTTGATGGATGCATGTCTTTTTTCAACCTCATCTACTATGTAACTTTGTCATTTACTACAGTATTTCAGGAACTGTGAGCAACAAATTGTTCAGTTTCCAGGAGTAAGATTGTGGAGGTCTAAGCTTAGCTAAACATTTCAACTTTAGAATGATCAGACCATCTAATGCATTGGTTTCCTCTTAAGGATACTGAGGATAGGACTTGGTGTCCACAAATATATAATCAATATGGGAATAGGATGGATGGGGCATTTGAGAAAAAGGTATAGTGTTTTTGAGTGGGATAAAGACATCTGCAGGTGTCTACTAGTGAGAAATCCTCAAGGCATTGTGAGATAACCTTGGCCGGCACATTTCTCTGAGAGGTGAATGCAGTGCACGCTGGACATTGAGATCTATCTAGTGCATCGCTTAAGACGAGATGAATGTCTCCACCTATTATTAACTTTCCTTTCTATATCTTTTCCAGGGAATAAAAGACGGCTTCAAAGAAGGATTTGCAGGGATCATTGGGAGCATAAAAACAGGCTATTGTTATTGCCATGTCCTGAATTTGTCTTCCATGTCAAAAAAAAAATTATTGAGAGAAAAAGGAATATTATTTTAAACTAGTGTAGCTAGGCCTGTTTTAATCGTAGATGCTGATGAGAAACAGATTTGTGATAACGATTTATCGAAAAATATAGGCTCATTGCCAACCTTACAATGGGTTTCCTGCTACATTAGTATGTCAACCGTATCTTATTTTATAATCTAAGAAGGTTTTTCTTTTGGGGGGTTATTCAGCACTTTCACTTTATGGCATAGTACTCTCGAAGAAATCAAATAATTTTTATTAGGTTAAGCTGTATTATATGATATTACAAACTAGTAAGCCTGCACAACTCATTATTACCTTGAAAGTTGTCATTTTGCTGGTGACCGGTCGTGGACAAATAAATAATAAAATAGGCACATCTCGTTCAGATTGGGGTAGGGACCTGTTTTTTGCGGGTGTGGCAAGCATCTCTCAAACCGCGAACATTCAAATATCATGCTTCAAAAACTGCAGAATTTGTTAAAGTGACAAGCGAGTGTTAATCTCGGAGTTTCTTTTTTTTCTTTCTTTTATTTTTTTCCCTTTTAATATGTGCAGCAATACAATCCACACAATGTTAAATAATTAGCTAAGTGCTGATCGATCGGCAAAGATTTGGATTGGAGGTTCACTAAATGGCTGTCAGTGCAGCAGAAGAGGACCAAAGATGCAAGGTTCTGTGGGAAGATCATGTGACCAGGCAGTCACTAGCTACAATTGGTGCACTGCGAGAGAAAGAGAGGGCAGGGCTCAAAAAGGGGTGTGCCAGAGCCTTTCAGAAGAGGAAGTGGATGTGACTTTGTAAATGGTTGCTTTAAAAAACAAAAAATGCTTATTACATTATAAAACATTAAAAATGTAATTTAAAGTTGTTTTTAAAAAAAAATTCAACAAGTATTTTCTCATAGTACAGAACTGATTTATTTAAAAAAAAAACATGTAGGATATGCTTGGTCTGCAGCTTTAAGAATAGGGGTCTTGTTTTATCCTAGTTTTTGTAGTTATTCATACTTATTAGCACCCCTCTTTGAGATCTATTAGTATTTATAGCAGAGCAGGGATACTTCATTTAGTATATTATAATAATAATTCTAGAGCAGGGGAGCGCAAACTTTTTTCCCTGAGCCCCCCTGCAGTTCCCCTCCCCCTCCCCCTCGCCCTCCCCCCCCCCTCCAACTTACCTCGGCTCTGGCGTTAGCGTCATGACGTTGAACATCACATCATCTTGTGGCGTCATTTGACACTGTGTTGCCATGACGACGCATCTAAGAAGCCGCGGGAGCCAAGATGAGGTTTACAGAGGCCTTCGCCACTTCCCTGCACTTAATTTAAGCCTCTGTAAACCCTGCGCTCCCTGCCCCCCAGTTTGCGCACCGCTGTTCTAGAGATAGGACCAGGGAAAAGCCAGCATACCACTGTGTTTGTGGAGATGGGGAAAGGCTGTACTTACTGGACTAGATTATTTTTGTAAAGTGCTAGTGAGATCTGAGGATTGAAAGACCATTTTTAAGAAACAGCAATCTCACACAATATGGAGAATTACAGTATCTAAAAGTGTTTTGGCAGGACGGCCTCGCGGAGGGGTCAGTAAGACGCTAGACATGATGGGAAACTTTAAACTATAGTGGTTTATTAGCCACAACCAAAATAAAGTACGGGTGCACTGTCCCTTTAAGAAACTACTTTCTAGAAAATAAAGCCTGTTCCCGTTAGGGAAACTAACTCACTTCTTGAGCCCTCACTAACAGGGCAGCCAGCTAATCTGGTTATGCCCAAAACATGTGCTCCACTAAGTATAACCAATCAGTATAATAACAAAGTCTTATCTGTAATGCAGCTCCAACAGCAAACAGGAACACGGTTCCGGGGAGCAGGCTGTGTCCAGCTCACAGCAATCTTTATCTTTATCCTGGGTTGGGGTCCCAGCTGGTCGCAGCAGCCAAGCCTCGCAGGACTGGGGGACCAGAGCAACAGCTAGGGCTTCCTAGCCGGGAGAATTCTTTCCACCCTCCTAGGGAAAAAACAAGCTCAACTTGTGTGAGCAACTTCCTGCTTTTTAAAGCACTTGTTTCACTGATGAGTTCAGCCCCTGTTTAATCAGTCTTCAGCTGTGCTTTCTCTGTCTGAGGAGATTAACACTCTGTGAACTGGCTGCAGCATCTCTCCATTCACTGTTCCAGCCTACTGAGTCAGTGACTCTGTCACAGTGTCAAAAAGACACAAAACACTGAACTATATGTTAACACTACCACAGTAATAGTAATATCTTGATTTCCGTGATGTATTTATTTTTTTTAACTAAGGTACCATGTGTTTCCTTTCTCACTTACTGCGGCATTCCTTATCGACTTCTGAATATGGAGAAAAAAAATTTGATTCATAGAATAAAAATCAATAAATCAAAGAGAACAGTGTACATTTTTTTCATCTGGGACATTTCCTAGGAATTCCAGAGCAGGCTGGTTGACATATCTGTTTAAACTTTTCTAAACAGGGGACTCTTGATTATGGAGTACAATGACAAGAATGTTTATTCAACCCAACGTAGGAAACACGTGATACACAATGTATATTTCAGTATTCATTTTTGCAGTGTTTCCCATATGCTTATTCTCCACTCCATAGTTATTCTCTGGTGCTCAGTCAGTGCATGTGTTATGCATTTTACCTGGAAACAAATGCAGTACATTATTTATATTGCAGATGTACATTTATTTAAAGGAAGCAAATATAGTCAAGAACAGATATGGAAGACAATAACATTTATAATAAAATAGGTATATTAGGATACCATAGGCTAATGGTTTATTTGCTTTATGTAATTTAGAAACTGCTGAGGATTAAAAGAAACCTCTGTAAACGGAATTCTTCTTTTTCCATGTAAAAAAAATAATAAATTAAAATAATATAAAGTCCATTAATTGCTTCTGTAAGAGCTGCTCAAGTAGACAGAGAGAGAGAGAGACTTCTCTCTGGGACACCTCTGCACAGATCATACAGACTGGCTGGCCTGGTGGGATTAACTCTGTGGGGTCCTGCTTTAATCCTCCGAGGCCGCAAAATGTGCTATTTCGGGGTAGCGGGCGGGCCTCGTATTTCTGCGTGTTGGTCTAAAGCACCGAAAACTGAAAGTCTGGAGACATATGTACTTTATCTCGATAAACTAATTTGCTGTGTTAAATAGCCAAACAAAACAACAAAAATGAGAAGGCTTGAATCAACAAGCTACATGCATACACAACAGATCGCAAGAAGAGAAGTAAAGATCGTACTTGGGCAGTGTATCATACATCTATCTTACAGACATATTATAATTAGATTCTGTAAATAAGTAGATTCATTTTTACTACAAAGGGACATTTAAAAGCCTTCCTTCCAGTAGACAAGGCGTCTAATAGAAGTTTGTCCTATGTGGGTTTTTCTCGCTTTAAATCCACAGCTCTAGTAACTAAATTGTTACCACTGATTATTACAACCCTGCTCCATTTCAATATCCTGAGAAAAGTATGCCTCCACCTACAGTACATTAGTAATGCATCTGCTTTAAAAGTGCTCGGTCACAGAACACAGTGTGACCACGTTTTGCTTATGGGTACACAACTTATGACACAACTACCTGTCATCACCCAGCTAGCCAGACACTATGCATTAGCTTTACAAATGTAGGGTTTTTCATTACATTACTGGCAACTGAAAAGTGAATTGTCCCTGGTGTTTTTTGACAGGTCAGACAAATTACAGAGGACTAGGAACTTGTGGATAAATACACAGTAAACAGAGTTTTGGTCCCTGACTAAGGTGCATTTTAGAACCACCTGACCAATGTATTTCTGGGTGTTTCTCTGAGCTTATCTTAAAAATAACCCAGAACACCAAGATATTTTAAGAATTGTAAACAGTGCTCTCCTCAATAAAAGTATTTTTTGGATTCCTCTATGCATAACATGTTAGATACTCAAACTCCTGCGTTCTCTTTTGTTTGAGTTAAGAAATTAAATAAGATAGATTAGGGTTCAATTAATTGACAATAAACATTGCTGCGTTCCAATGAATAAATGCCTATGCAGTAGGTATTACCAAAACCAGGGTTTTCTATTTATAATATCTGCTTCTCCTGCAAAAATAGACGTTGGGCTGTCAAATTTAATATACAAGTGTGGATATTCAGTACACAGTCTCAACAGTAAAGTTGGCATTTGTGTAAGTATTATGGAAACAAAGTTATAAAGTATTTTATATATTGAGGCAAAGTTTAAACCGAAAAGGAAGTTCTTTGTTTTTAAGTTGTAAAAATGTCAACAAAATAACTAATAAAATAGGTGGATTGAATGCACACCCATGTGGTGGGTAGGCTGTGTTTCAACGAAGGGAATTTAGAATACAGTACATTGATTTTTTTTTAAATGCCACTAGCACAGAATGAAAATATAGCCCATTTTTGCAAGCTGCCTACTATTTGTTATAAACATGTGACACAGTGCAGAGAACTAGATGGGAGAGATATTGAGAGTGGTTGGTGGGTGGTGGGTGATGAATGAATCTTCCCATGCTCCCTGATAGGAATCTATGACAGTGTGGTTAGGCTACCAATGAGATAAATAAACAATGTACAAAGTATTAGCATGAACTGCAGATGTAAGAATGTGTGTGGTAAGGAATAAACAAATATGGCAGAAGTGTTGTGGTTACAAAGGATAACTTAAGGGATCAATGGGAAAGTCCTACCATTGTTAAAGTATGGTTTGGTCTTTTTATAGCTCTAGATTGCTTTGCATAAGTTACTATACTATTACTAACAATCTCATAGGTATCTATTGAGAATATCGTTGATATTATTGTATTAAAATAAATAATGTGTGTATTGAAAAAAAAGTTGTGTGTGCTGAGCACGCACATTGCAAGTGAAACTTCTTTGTGTATTGTGACAAAAATCGTATTTGCGATGGGGATGTTTATAATTCAATGATTGAGAGTTCAGAGTATAATTTATTTTATTTGTTTTGTGTTGAAATTTCCATGCTATCACTTGGAATACATGATATAATTGACTTATGATAACTAATGTAAGATACATATATTTTGGCTTGTAAAGCATTTAAAATGCTGTTACAAAAGTCTTATATTCAATGTAAATCATGAAAATCAAAACACAATTTCAGTGACAAAACCCAAAGAAGTTTGCGTTAGAACGTACGTGATTGGCACACACCTTCTTTTTTTTTTTTTTTTTAGAATCATTACAGTTACTATATTATATAAATGTATATACATTTAATGTTTTATGTGTTTACACACCTTGCATGTTTTGCACTTCTGTTTTTTTTTAAATTATAAATGGTACATTTGTAAACATTTTGCTATTTGCACTGCTATATTTGTAGTAACTTGGAATTCCTCTAGTAAAGTAACAGTGGTGTGTGTGTTCTTTTCAGTGTGCGTGTGTGTCATCTTCTGTGCATGCACGGCGTGGAGGGGCATCTTCGGCGCATGCGCAGAGGATGGCGACCATTCGGAGCATGCGCAGAAGACGGCTGTGGTTTGGTGCATGTGCAGAGAACAGTGGCTGTTCAGCGCATGCGCAGAGGACGGCGGATGTTCGGGACATGCACCCAAGATGTCCGTTCAGCGCATGCGCAGAAGACGACTGTTCAGAGCATGTGCAGATGACAGGGGCCACTCTGCGCATGTGCAGAGGGCGACGGCCGTTCAGCACATATGCATAAGACGGTGGCCGTTCGGCACATGCACATGTGGAGGTGAAGGTCAATATGGCGCATGCGTGGTGCGGCATGCAACCTCCTCTTCTGCGCATGCACTGCCTACATCCTCCGTGCCTGGAACTTGGAGGCAAGCGCATGCACAGGCCCATCTGTAGCGTGACGTCAATTCCGTCACGCTTTTTAGTTACAACACAAGTGATTTTTCCTATCAAAACTCTGTAGGTGCCAGCAAAAAAGTTTCACTTCAAAAACTCTACTATATACAAAGGTCTGAAGTAGTAATGCCCAGAATAATAACTATTTTTTGATCTGAAACATAGGTTTGTGTATTATCTAATAAAATTGTGGGAAAGAGAGTCGGGGGAAAAGGAGCACACCTATTCACCAGAAGTACCCTTTGTGGATAGAAGAGACTGGACTGACTGACTTAACACATAACAAATATCATATATATATGATCGAGCGAGCACTCCCTTGAGAAACGTCGGTCATTGTGCCATTTTTCCTCAATACACTCTTGTCACATGATTACTCTGAGTGCTGTCTCTTCTTTGCTGTTGTGTCTTGGGATTCAAGGTCTGCCTGGTAAGGAGCTTTTTACATATTTAAGGGTGTAAGTTCACCTATGGGAAACCCAACCCCCTTTATGACCCCTTTACTTGCCTTCACTTTGTGGGGCAGACTGTCCTCATTTTATCTTCTCATTTATCCTTCTATTTTTCCTCCTGTAATTCATTTTATTTCATTTTAACATGTGCTATATTTGGTTGGGTATTTTTAAATATTTTGCATGCTTTCTTTTTTGGATCCTTATTATGTCCTTGTTCTCCTTGTTCTTTTTTCTGTGCACTGTTTTCATCAGCACCTCACTTATTTATTTACTTTGATGGTTTGTGACGTGGGAGGTTTTGGAAATCATCAGTACTGTGCCAACGTTAAATGCCCTTAACGTTTTCTCTCTCTAAATTTTAGGGATTTACATACTACTTAATAATTTGGGCTTGGAGTATGACGCTTGGCACGCCCCACGCTTGAGATCAGCCCTATAACAAACAGCTGATGTGCTGTGTGAGAAGCTGACGATGCCTGTACCTGATTGGCAGTTCGGATCACGGTATTCATTACGTCATCGGAGGCGCACAACTACAAATGTTTGAGCCGCATTGGTGACGACACTCCCGGAAGAAGCCCTTTGCGGCGAAACGGCTGTCGTATGTGCAGGACGGAGACGCAGTGCTAGAGCTTCACATTTTTTTATGTCTCATACACAGCAATAGGAAGAATACCTTGATGGTCATTTGAGTGCTGCCACTTTACGAAGGAATTCAGAGGTTACGAGCGGAGGCGCAGCATACTATATGGTGAAATTAACTTTTAACACTTACCTGATTATCTATCAATTTGACTGCCTGCAATTTGTTTGCTGCTCTATACCTTGACATTAAATATATTATTTTGGGAGCAGGATTCCTTCCTCAAATGCATACTACCATCTTGTTTTGATTCTGGGACATTTTCTGCATGAGCAGCTGTGTCTTGTACACAGATGATTTATTATTTTTCTGTGTTATTTGACATATTGATTTCACAAGTTTCTCTGATTTGGCATGTATTTCTCCACGCTATATATTTGGGGAGCATAGGTTTTATTATCTGTTTCCTACTCCAGTGTGGAGCTACAGCCTTTTGAGTTGTATTACACCATCTCAGGTGCTTTGTGATGTATTCATGTTCATCTGGGGTTTCCTCATGTTAGGTTTATCCCTCATCCAGACTTTTTGAGTACTATATTTATTTGTATGTTATTCTAGTTACTCTCTGGTCACGTTCTTGTCCTTCCTCTTTATTCCCTGTGGTTTTATAGAGTGGAGACCAGCCGGTCATTACCCCATGTGGGACCTTCTGATCTTCACTGGGAGTATTAGGATCCCTCTTTCATTATTTCACCTACATATTTAGGTTTTTCACAGGTTTTAGGGTTTGAGACATACCCCATGATGTATAAACTTGCTCTTCCACTGTGTTTTTCCTTCTGCCTTGTGTTTTTAATTTTGTGTTATTTTTTCACTTTGTTTTTCATTGTTGTCTTAATTCATGTTTAATTAAACCCTTTTTGTTATTATTCAATTTATGATCAGAGTGCTTGTTTTTGGGATTTCTGTGTTTTTTATGTGTTCATATACACACATATATATATATATATATATATATATATATATATATATATATAACAGAAATATATATATATATATATATATATATATATATATATATATATAACAGAAATATATATATATATATATATATATATAACAGAAATATATATATATAACAGAAATATAAAGGAGCGCCTAATATAACAACCTGCCTAACTGTGGGTGGGTTAGCTATTCTGGTGTAACAACCTATGGGGTGGCCAAGAGGGATAAAATTAAAAAAATAGAACCTATGTTATTATAAGATAATACATATATGACAATAATTAAACTTAATTATAAAAATGCATACAAATGAAAAAATTTTAATTTAAAAATAATGTTTCAATGAAATGATACCAAACTATTAAAAAACCTTTAAAAAACATAGAGTCCCGTTCCAAGTGAATGCATCCAGGTATAAGGCAGCCCGTTTGAAAGGGATCACAACTCCCTAGGAATACCTATGGAAAGAAAAAAGAAAAAACAGGCGCACACCTAGTGCATTAAAGTATAACAATAGATTTATGGAACATTAAAATCAGACAAATGCCCACTCACAAGAAAAACGATAATATAGTGCAGTTATGAGATTGGCTCTCATATGCCAGTGGTAGCGTCTGGATCAGCAGTAGTGTCTTTTCCTAACACATGGCGCCGGCACGGCGTGGTCTCCTTCACCGGAAGTGACGTCCACCCGATCTAGTGCCCCGCAAAAGGAAATCCCGCCGGGAAACAAGGTCCTCGTCCGCCTGCCTTTGATTACCGCAACACCAGGGGAAACAAGGATGTATTCGCTCCTCTGTTTGGCTTAGCCGCTCCCAACTTGCATCAGTCTTTCTTGGTTGGAAAGTGCCTGATCTGCATTAACCACGCCCTACGCGTTTCGTCATGTGATATGACTTCATCAGGGGATACCCATTGGTTGTGACCCCACGATATTTATAGCAGGGTGAATTTGCATACATCATTACAAATTTAATTAAAACATTAATTGTATGTGTTAAACCCTTCCATGAATTTAAGTTTTCATGTTGCAATAGTTGCAATGGAAAGGTTATGGGGACATCACTGAATTTGCGGAGAAATGGGTAACAGCTCATATTAAATAATTATAATATATATTAATTTTGTATTTCAATTATTATAACTTTTGGGACAATAGACAAAAAATATTTTATATTTATATGAAAAACAACATTTGTTAGTAGACTAATAGACATATTTGAATTCAAAAGTAAAAAAGATGCATTCTATAAATGTGTAAAAAAGGAAATATCAAGATTTGGAGTACCTGTTAGCAATAAATGTTCAATACCCTATTACACCTTAACAACACAGATCAGCAATACTTTGCTGCACACTAGATTCACCCGATTTAGGGTAATAACTATATACCTGTTGTTGGTCCATAAATGATACATGATATCATAGATAGCAACTGGAATCAGAGGTACAGCAATAGTTGTTGTTTAGCAAGGACAGAAGAAAAACCAACACGACATGTAGATGAGATGTGTACTATATATATGTGTAAAAATAAAAAAGGAATATATATGTGTTGTTGAATATGTATGGTGATAATGTGAATAAAGCTATGTATACAAATTGACTAAAGTGACTCTAATGAAATTGTGAGTGGGTGCAAATATTAATAATAATAATATTAATATTAATAATGTTGTAAATAATGTGAATGATGTGATTAATAGAATGGGACCAGCCACGGACTTGAACAGACACATCCGCAGTTTGATGCAATATAGCCCATATTGGGATCGTGTATAACATAGCTTCCAGAGATAGTGTGGGATAATAAACTTAAAGACCTGACATGTCACCATAGTTCAGAGGGAGTGCTATAAAGCACTCAAACCAGACCTCCGAAGGATCACCCACCTTGAGTGATCACACTATGGTGCTAGTGTCAATGTGGTCATTGTGTCCCCTTGGGTGCAGCGTATCCAAAATATACATCCAATAGGTCTCCCTCATACACAATCTCTTGAAGCGGTCCCCACCCATAAAAGTAGGAGGGATATATTCAATACCCATAACTCGTAGGGACCTTGGATCTTTTGAATGTTCGTTGCAGTAATGGCGGGAGAGGTTATGTGTTAGGCACCCATTTATTATGTTTCTTCGGTGCTCTAGAAACCTCGTGCTTAAGGCTCTTGATGTGCGGCCTACATATTGTAGACCGCACTCACATGATATTAAATAGATAACATATTCACTAAGACAATTAATGTATTCTGTTATATCATGTGAGGTGCCATTAGAATAAGATTTAAATTTGTTAGTTTTAATCAAGTGTTTGCACGTTAGGCATCTGCCTCTCCCACATCCAAAGTTACCCTTAACCTTGATAGAAACAGAACCATCCACTCTTACATTATTGACTACGTTTGATGTTTTTAATTTGCTTGGTGCAATCATTGTTTTAATGCTCCTTGCTTTCCTAAAGATAACAGGAGCATGTTTTGGCAAAAGATGACCAATTTCAGGATCGCTGGTCAGAATATTCCAATGGTCATTTATTACTTTTTTAATTTGTTTGGCAGACTGATTAAACTGTGTTATAAATTTAGGCACTGATCCTTTAGATGTAACCTCATTTTTGATTTTTGTTTTGCTTTTGGATTTTTCCAACAAAGATGCTCGATCTAATAAACTAGCGTCTGAAAATGATTTATTAACTATTGCCATATCGTAACCTTTTTCCTGAAACTTAAGTGAAAGATTATTACCCTGGGTATTAAAGTCTCTGTCCATTGAACAGTTGCGTCTTAATCTGTAAAACTGACTCTTTGGCACATTATCTAACCATTTTTTGTAATGATTGCTACCATATTGTAGGTAGCTGTTCGCAGCCACAGTTTTAAAGTGTGTTCTAGTGTGTATAACATTTTGAGGACCCACAAATAACTCCAGATCTAGAAATACTATGGTATCTGGGTGTACATTATAGGTGAATTTCAACCCCATCTGGTTATCATTGAAGGACTCCAGAATCTCCTCAAGGGCGCCCCTCTCACCATCCCAAATAATAAGAATATCATCTATGAAGCGGCCATAGAAAACCAAACCCGCCCCCAGCACAGCATCCCCCCACACATGGGTACTCTCCCACAGTCCCATGTAGAGGTTAGCATAGCTGGGAGCAAATTTGGCCCCCATGGCCGTTCCACAGATTTGCAAATAATATGTGTTTCCAAATAAGAAATAATTGTGATTCAACATAAATTTAATGCATGCTAAAAGAAATAACCTTTGTGAAGAGCGCAAGTTGGGATCTAATGCTAAAAAGTGACTAATTGCCTGGATACCTTTAGAGTGCTCAATACAAGTGTATAGTGAAGTTACGTCACAAGTGACCCAGTGATAGGTATCCTTCCACTTAATGTCAGAGACTGAGTCGATGACATGCAACGTGTCCCGTATGTATGAACGCAATTTGGTGACATACGGCTGTAAGTAAAAATCCACATATTGGGACACGTTAGATGTCATCGAGCCAATCCCCGACACAATAGGCCTCCCAGGTGGTTTAACTAAATCTTTGTGCAATTTGGGAATGTGATAAAAAATAGGGGTTCTAGGGTGTTTAATATATAAAAACCTGTGTTCTAGTTTTGAGATAATCCCCTCAGAGAAAGCACCCTGGAGGAGATCCCGGAGCTCCAACTGATAAGCCTCAGAGGGGTCCTCAGTGAGAATCTGATATGATGTGGTGTCAAGGAGGAGGCGATGGGCCTCACAGAGATAATCCGCCCGATCCTGCAGGACAATCGCCCCCCCCTTGTCTGCTTGACGAACAATTAAATCAGTATTGTTTTTTATATTTAATAAAGCTTGATTTTCTTGTTTTGTAAGATTGTTATATTTCAGTTCCACATTATTAAGACACAACTGTTCTAGGTCCCTCAGGACTACTGTATAGAACTATGGTGACATGTCAGGTCTTTAAGTTTATTATCCCACACTATCTCTGGAAGCTATGTTATACACGATCCCAATATGGGCTATATTGCATCAAACTGCGGATGTGTCTGTTCAAGTCCGTGGCTGGTCCCATTCTATTAATCACATCATTCACATTATTTACAACATTATTAATATTAATATTATTATTATTAATATTTGCACCCACTCACAATTTCATTAGAGTCACTTTAGTCAATTTGTATACATAGCTTTATTCACATTATCACCATACATATTCAACAACACATATATATTCCTTTTTTATTTTTACACATATATATAGTACACATCTCATCTACATGTCGTGTTGGTTTTTCTTCTGTCCTTGCTAAACAACAACTATTGCTGTACCTCTGATTCCAGTTGCTATCTATGATATCATGTATCATTTATGGACCAACAACAGGTATATAGTTATTACCCTAAATCGGGTGAATCTAGTGTGCAGCAAAGTATTGCTGATCTGTGTTGTTAAGGTGTAATAGGGTATTGAACATTTATTGCTAACAGGTACTCCAAATCTTGATATTTCCTTTTTTACACATTTATAGAATGCATCTTTTTTACTTTTGAATTCAAATATGTCTATTAGTCTACTAACAAATGTTGTTTTTCATATAAATATAAAATATTTTTTGTCTATTGTCCCAAAAGTTATAATAATTGAAATACAAAATTAATATATATTATAATTATTTAATATGAGCTGTTACCCATTTCTCCGCAAATTCAGTGATGTCCCCATAACCTTTCCATTGCAACTATTGCAACATGAAAACTTAAATTCATGGAAGGGTTTAACACATACAATTAATGTTTTAATTAAATTTGTAATGATGTATGCAAATTCACCCTGCTATAAATATCGTGGGGTCACAACCAATGGGTATCCCCTGATGAAGTCATATCACATGACGAAACGCGTAGGGCGTGGTTAATGCAGAGCAGGCACTTTCCAACCAAGAAAGACTGATGCAAGTTGGGAGCGGCTAAGCCAAACAGAGGAGCGAATACATCCTTGTTTCCCCTGGTGTTGCGGTAATCAAAGGCAGGCGGACGAGGACCTTGTTTCCCGGCGGGATTTCCTTTTGCGGGGCACTAGATCAGGTGGACGTCACTTCCGGTGAAGGAGACCACGCCGTGCCGGCGCCATGTGTTAGGAAAAGACACTACTGCTGATCCAGACGCTACCACTGGCATATGAGAGCCAATCTCATAACTGCACTATATTATCGTTTTTCTTGTGAGTGGGCATTTGTCTGATTTTAATGTTCCATAAATCTATTGTTATACTTTAATGCACTAGGTGTGCGCCTGTTTTTTCTTTTTTCTTTCCATATATATATATATATACATACATATACATATATATTTTTAATTTATTATTATTATTTTTTCACTGCTATATTCTTTATTATTACAGTGATTGCTTTAGCTCAGTATTATTAATTTCTAATTGCAGAAGCAGGATTGCATACACTCTAGTATTTTTACATTTTCCTATGGGCCCCTCATGTCAGCAATATATTTAATTAGGACCACTGGCATGTTAAACAAAGGTGATAAGGATAAAACAGAGCTGCGAAGCTGGGAAAAGTAAAGTCAAGGTGGGTAATATACCAGACAATGAGGAGACAGAATCTCATTATTTATCAAGATAAATTACTAATGTATATTTCTGCAAAGCAGCAAGCTTAATGATTAATAGATATATTCTCTCCTCTCTACATAATATCAAGGTGAGGGTACAATCTTGCATAATGTAATCACATTGCACCTGTAACCCCTCTTAAATGCCTCGGACAAACACCTACTGCTGAGGTGGGGGCCTGAGTCCTCCTTCTCTATTTGATATGCCAAACATGGCTTTAGGTCAAACAACAGGGGACAAACTACAGTACCGACACACTTTATTCGAGTGTGGCCGGTACCGCAAGCCGGGAGATTTCTCGGCTTGCTAGTGGCCGCCCCTCGGCGTGCCGCGCGTCATAGACGCGCGGTCACGCGTCTTCGGGAGCGTGCGCCCCCTGCACGCGCGTCCAGGGGCTCCCCGAGGGAGCCCTGGTGTCCCGCGATCGCGGGACAGCGGCAGGGGGTTCCGGGGGACCTGGCGGACCCGGCAGCGGTAGGGAGAGCGCCCCGATTGGAGGGCGCTCTTCCGCTGCTTCGGCGCGCGCCCGTCACTCTCGGGCGCGCGCCAGGCTACTGCTGCGGCCAAGAACGGGCAAATGCTCGAATAAACTTGGCCGCAGCAGTACAATAGAGTTTATGGTATAATAGTATTAATTAGAAACTTATGGTGTACCCCCGCTTCAGCTTGGATATATTACAGAGGGAGTGGTGCTGCAAGGGGCATGTATCTTAGTACACACAAATAGACAGACAGAGCCCCTGGTGGTAGCACTCTATTCCAAAATGATGTGGTGATTCTTTAAAATAACTTTATTAATGAAAATAACGTTAAAATATTGGGGTCTAAAACAAAGATTAAATATTCCAAGTGTGTGCGTCTCTATTGGATAGATGTGTCCAGAAGAGTGTACATAATTGGGTTAATGTCCAGTGTTTGGGTAGTTCACTGGCCCTAGTGTTCCTCGTGTAGAGTGAATTGACTAGAGTACTATTGGATTGTCAGCAGTTTGGGCCACACATGCAGTGCCCCAGTAAAATATACTAGTTGGTGCTCTTAGGTATGGGACCTATGCTGTGCTATTGCGTGATGGCAGCTAAAGCATATTAAAGTTGTTGTATTGAACAAAACTTGGTCAAAGTGCACCTATTATATGTTCCCGTCACCTCCCTATACAATAGATGGTATGTTGAATAGGGTGTATGGTGCTTGGTACATAAACATCTATAGCTGTTGATGTCTGAGGTGTGCTGTATACTAGTATTGATAAAACTTGTACTGGTGTATAATATGGCACTGCTATAACTCTGTTCTAGATAGATACCAAGTTAATAGCTGAGTAGTGTAACTTTTGGGGTTGTATATCGGTCAATTGACAGACCTGTCCCCATTTGGCACAGTGCTTAGCATGTGTGGTTGTATTCTGGCACTCTAGAGGTTAAATGCTGGTTTGGTTTGCCTATTGCTAAATCGTATTGTACCCTATGAGCTGCTCGCTGTATCAGGGAATTAGCATTGTGGCTTCCTTACATAATAGGTAATACAATGTTGTGCCAGATTTAATGGTTGCCTTTACTTGTATGTAACTAGTGAGTCCATTGGGACCCTAATAGTCCTTTAATGTGCACTGGAGGCGCCACGCTGACTCTCTCAATATCGTTGAGTCAGTGTATGTGAACTCGAGCACCTCCGCGTGCACGTGGTCACGTGCTTGCCGACGCGCGCGTTTCGCAAATGCGTTTTCAAGGCTGAATAGTCAGCCTTGAAAAAGCATTCGCGAAACGCGCGTGTCGGCAAGCACGTGACCACGTGCACGCGGAGGTGCTCGAGTTCACATACACTGACTCAACGATATTGAGAGAGTCAGCGTGGCGCCTCCAGTGCACATTAAAGGACTATTAGGGTCCCAATGGACTCACTAGTCACATACAAGTAAAGGCAACCATTAAATCTGGCACAACATTGTATTACCTATTATGTAAGGAAGCCACAATGCTAATTCCCTGATACAGCGAGCAGCTCATAGGGTACAATACGATTTAGCAATAGGCAAACCAAACCAGCATTTAACCTCTAGAGTGCCAGAATACAACCACACATGCAAAGCACTGTGCCAAATGGGGACAGGTCTGTCAATTGACCGATATACAACCCCAAAAGGTACACTACTCAGCTATTAACTTGGTATCTATCTAGAACAGAGTTATAGCAGTGCCATATTATACACCAGTACAAGTTTTATCAATACTAGTATACAGCACACCTCAGACATCAACAGCTATAGATGTTTATGTACCAAGCACCATACACCCTTATTCAACATACCATCTATTGTATAGGGAGGTGACGGGAACATATAATAGGTGCACTTTGACCAAGTTTTGTTCAATACAACAACTTTAATATGCTTTAGCTGCCATCACGCAATAGCACAGCATAGGTCCCATACCTAAGAGCACCAACTAGTATATTTTACTGGGGCACTGCATGTGTGGCCCAAACTGCTGACAATCCAATAGTACTCTAGTCAATTCACTCTACACGAGGAACACTAGGGCCAGTGAACTACCCAAACACTGGACATTAACCCAATTATGTACACTCTTCTGGACACATCTATCCAATAGAGACGCACACACTTGGAATATTTAATCTTTGTTTTAGACCCCAATATTTTAACGTTATTGTCATTAATAAAGTTATTTTAAAGAATCACCATATCATTTTGGAATAGAGTGCTACCACCAGGGGCTCTGTCTGTCTATTTGTGTGTACTATAATAGTATTAATAAAGAAAGTAGCAATGGACACTCTTGTAACTATTGATCCTTAACAGAAGGATTACTATATATATTCACATAACAATGGTAACATAACACTCCCCAATAAACGCTGTGCAGGTTTATGTCAGTGTCTGTTGCTGAGGCCACCCAATCCTGGGTATCAAGACCTGTGTAATGGTACTGACATGCTGTTGGAGCTTTTAAAGCAGCAAAACATGTGAAATGTTATATGGGTTTTTAATAATAAATCAGTTCGACACGGAGGCAGAACTTGGATGTGAAGCTGAGAAGACGTGTGTTATGTGAGCTCCGTGTCCAGACAGCACAGAACCCAACCTAATTAGACCCCTGAAAGATCCAAAATCTATATAAAAGTTAGCGGATTCCCGGAGACTCACCTTTGGAGCACCCCACCTGATTCCAACTGAGGGGGAGGGTGGGAGAGTGCTTGCTTGGAGGGAACGCGGAGGCTATGCTGCCAGGAGTGATCGGGCGGTGGCCATTTTGGAGCGGAGCCTTGCCGGAATGCTGCCGAGTCGGGTGAGTCTACCATTGCCCCAAGGCCGTAAAAACGGTCCTCCGTTGGGTTGAGGAGTTGGGCAGATCCCTTCCCTGTGGGAGTGACCAGCGGAGGACGGAAGAGATGGCTGCGGAGCCACCCGGCTTGGGCGTCGACCAGTCCCCTGTGCCTTACTCCTATAACAGCAAGATGGCCGCCGGGACCACGCGGGGCACATAGGAAGCCACTGGAGAGAGGGCAGAGCTACAGGAGTCCTGCAGTGGCTGGAATGTGGGCTAAAGTCGACGGGGGAGTAGAGGAAGAAACCAGACAGTATAGGGAAAGCCCCATTGCTTAATCCTGTGCAGGCAAACCCCTAGCCATTGAAAACCCCTGAAAACAGTAACAAGGTCATTTAAAAACACAGAACACCCTCTGTATACTCTATTGCCCCTCCTTGCTGCCCCTGACATAAGGAGGTCTTAGGTGCATGAACTACTGTATAGCAGCACTCTGAAACTCTGAAGCACAAAGTATTAAAATCTAAATTTATATGTTATTCAGATCAGGAGAAATTAAAAATTTAACTGGCCCCACTGGGTTCTGAATGCTGTGCTGATAACAAGGGTGCTTGGCAACCGGGCACACGAACACAGTGGTCATTCAAAAAATCAACTAGTTGCAAAATATAATCTACAGACTATGGAGTACTGAATTCATGGAGTCCGCGACCTGCTGAGAGCACACGGAGAGGGGGCGCGGGTGTGATGCAGGGCTTTGCAGGCATGGCCTTCGCTCCCAAGGGACCCACATGAGTGTCTCACTGCAATGAGAAGCTCCTAAAGCAAACCTAACATTCAAAGCTACATTAGCCGAATAACCAGCACCCACAATCATGTCTCCTACAAAAATGAAGAAACCGGACATCCCAGACATCATTAAAAACAAACGTGCAATCACACGAGCACAACTGGGAGAGGACCCCGTCCCTACGCAACCAGACTCAGACCAGGAAGACGACCTAGACCCAAGGATCTGCACAAAAAAAGACACACAGCAATTATATACAGTATGAATTTGACAAATGCTTTCCAAGCTGAGGTCCAAAAAGTTGTGAAAGGAGATATTGCAAGACTAGAAGAGTGTACTGTAACGGATCGGGGGACTCGCAGTTCCCAGTGTGTCCCCGTCACCCCAGGTTCCACAGTGCCTAGTCCCTCCGCTCCCCTACGTCCCCAATCTCTACCTTCCTCCCTCAGCCGTTCATCCATGGCACGGTCCGCACACCCTGGCTCACACTCTGTGCACGCGCGCGGTCCCCTCACCCAGCACATGCGTTCACGATCGCACGTTCCCTATCGTGGGTCACACGCTCCTCGGCGTGCATCTATCATCCGTGGTGCAGGGTTTCAGAGAGCGCGTGCACCCGCTCCAGTTACTTTCCGCCCCCATGCTCTGTCTCCGCCCCCCATTGGTTGCAAGCTATAACTCTTGAATACCTCCCTGTTTCCTCCCCTGCTCTCTCTGACCTATCCCTGCAACTACCCACTCAAACCTCTGCTCCTCCCTGCATCCCTATTGGCCTTCCTTCCCATATAACCCCACTCTGTCCTCTCAGTCCTTGCTCTGCATAGCTTTCCTGTAGATCCTGTGTGTGCAGTGTCTATGCCTAGCTTCCTTGTCTGTTTCAGCCCTGGTTCCTGTTCCAGTCCCTGCCCCTGTTTGGATTCATTTGGCTTGAACTTGAACTATGCTTTGGACTTGACTACACTGCTTTCTCCTGCCTTTGAACCCTGGCTTTCGGACATCACTACGCTGCTCTCTCCAACCCCTGAACTCTGGCACTTGGACATTACCCTCCGACCTCTGGCACTCCGGACTCAGCAAGTATTACGTTAACCCTTACTCTCCAGGCCCGGCAACGCTACTACCACACTCCGAGCACGCCCTCACTGCTGTGGGTGCGTGTTATACCCTTACCCACCTCAGTACTGGGGACTGGCCAGGTCTGCGGGCATACAGGCGTTACATTATGCAGAGCCAAACAAATGCAGACCACCCTGAGGTGGGCCAAGATGTCTCCATGGAACATTGGCAATTCCTAAGCGACCAACTCACTAATGTCACACAAAGACTTTCTAATTTGTCTCTCCGGGAAGCTCTTGTGGCACCATCTACCCCAGTCCCAGTGCAAGATACGCGGTGGAATTCCGCACCATCGCTGCAGAAACCCAGTGGAACGATGAAGTGCTCGCTGCGGCATACTGGCACGGTTTGTCCGAATCTCTCAAAGATGACCTTGCAGCTCACGCCTGGCCTTCATCCCTCGAGGAACTCATTGCCCTCAGTATCTGGATGGATCAGCGTACTTAGGAACGACGCCACGAGCGCCACCGTTCTCATTCTCTTTTGTTCTTGCCTGTTTCTCCTAGGTCTCCTCCATTGGCCCTCCCTGCATTGGACGCCCCAGAACCAATGCAAATCGGTAGTCAACAGCTTCGGGCCACTGACGCGACGCTGTGAGGAGGGTCTCTGCTTCTACTGCAGTTCCCCAGAACACCAACTTCGTCACTGCCGCTTGAAACCGGGAAACGTGAACGCCCAGTAAAGGTAGAGGGGCTTCTACTGGGTACTATTTCTCCTTGCCCCTCTCTCCCTAAGGAACTACCGAAGAAAATATTCCTCCACATAACTCTTGTGGGTCCGGATCTTCAAGTAGAGGTTGAACCCTTCATCGATTCCGGGTCTGGTGGCAACTTTCTTGATCACGCATTCGCTTGCAGCAAACAAATACCGTTAGTCAAGAAAAAGTCACCCATCGGCCTGGAGGCTATTGACGGTCGACCGCTTCAACCAGCCTTCATCCACTTAACCTGACCACCGTGGATGGTAAACCGAGGTAATGGTCTTCGATGTTTTCCACTCCCCTACTGTCCAGGTTATTCTAGGATTGCCGTGGCTTCAGCTGCACAACCCGCGTATAGATTGGACCAATGTTTTGCCGATCCAATGGGCTGATACCACAGAGAAGACGGTTTCTCCTTCTGTTGCGATGCTCGCTGATCTCGACACCACCTCTTCTACCTACTCTGCTTTGCCGAAGGTATACCATGAATACTTAGATGTCTTCAATAAAATCCAGGCTGAGGTGTTACCCCCTCATCGCTCTTATGACTGTCCCATTGATTTGATTCCTGGAACCATAGTTCCTAAGTCCAAGTCTTATCCCCTATCTGTGCCCGAGACGGAAGCGATGACGTCATACATCCAGGAGAATCTTAAGAAGGGGTTCATCCGAAATTCTACCTCCCCCACCGGGGCAGGCTTCTTCTTCGTGAAAAAGAAGGATGGCTCCTTAAGACCCTGTATCAACTTTCATGGGCTTAATAAGATTACGGTAAAAAACGTTACCCCCTTCCTTTGATTTCAGAACTCTTTGACTGTCTACAAGGTGCATCTATATTCTCCAAACTCGATTTAAGAGGAGCCTACAATCTTATTCGTATAAGGGACGGGGACGAATGGAAAACCACGTTTAACACGCGTTCGGGACATTATGAGTATTTAGTGATGCCGTTCGGCCTGTGCAATGCCCCTGCTGTTTCCAAAAGAGTTCATGAACGATATCTTCCGGGACATTTTGGGAACATTCGTCATCGTATATTTGGACGACATCCACATTTTCTCCAAAAGCTTGGAGGAGCACATTCGCCATACCAAACTGGTACTCTCCCGGCTGCGTGCTAATCGCCTCTACGCGAAAATGGAGAAATGTCTGTTCCATCAATCTTCCACAGCTTTCTTAGGCTATATAATCTCTGACAAAGGCTTCACCATGGACCCTGAGAAATTGAAGTCTGTACTCGACTGGCCGTTGCCTAACTCCCTCAAAGCCATGCAGCGCTTCCTTGGCTTCGCTAATTACTACCGGAAATTCATCCGTAATTTCTCCACTATTGTTCTACCCATCACTGCCTTAACCAAGAAAGGTGCTGAACTGACTGTTTGGTCCCCCGAGGCCATTGAAGCCTTCGACTTTCTCAAGAGAGCCTTCGTGTCTGTCCCCATCATCAGCATCCGGATACTTCCCTTCCTTTTACTCTAGAAGTAGACGCCTCAGATGTGGGAGCCGGCGCAGTGCTTTCTCAGAGATCTTGCCCACAGGAAAAACTCTATCCTTGTGGATTCTTTTCCAGGAAGTTCTCTTCGGCCGAAAGAAATTATGATGTTGGGAATCGCGAGCTTCTGACCATCAAGTTGGCCCTCCAAGAATGGAGACATCTCCTCGAGGGTACCAAGGAGCCAGTAGCCATCCTCACCGACCACATTGAGGGAGCTCGTCGGTTGGGATCTCGTCAAGCTCATTGGGCTTTGTTCTTTTCACGGTTCAATTACACAATTTCTTATATTCCTGGCACCAAAAATATCAAGGCTGACGCCCTGTCTCGTCAGTTCGCCACAGAGAACGAATCTAATGAATCTTCGGAGACGATTATTCCCGCTAAGTGTATTATTTCCGCCAACAACTTTGATGTCTTGGATGAAATCAATAAAGCCCAGGCTCATATTCCTAGGAGATTTAAGGTGCCAGAAGGACGGTTGTACGCTGCCCCGCGTTTTCGCCACAAAATACTTCTGTGGGGACATTCGTCTAGATCTGCTAGTCATCCAGGCTTCAAGAGGACGGTAGACCTTATCAAACTAACCTTTTGGTGGCCTAAGATGAACAAGGACATTTTTGACTTCACTAGAGCATGTCAGTCTGTGCCCAGAGCAAATCCGCCCGACACAACCCTTCTGGTCTCCTCATGCCTCTTCCTATTCCGGAATAACCTTGGAAACACATCTCCATGGACTTTATTGTGGAACTTCCCAATTCTAAAGTGATGAACACGATCCTTGTCGTAATAGACAGGTTTTCCAAGCATACACACTTTATACCCCTCAAGGGGCTCCCCAATTCAGCCACCTTGGCTGACGTTTTTTCTAAGGAAATTTTCAGATTACACAGTGTTCCTATTTCGATTGTTTCGGACAGAGGTTCTCAATTCATTTCTAAGTTTTGGCGAGCTTTTTCTCAGAGACTTTGCATTTCCCTTCTATTTTCCTCGGGTTATCACCCACAAACCAACGGCCAGATGGAGAGAATGAATCAGACGCTGGAACAGTATCTCAGATGCTTCGAGTCTGAGTCGCAGGACAATTGGGTGGACCTGTTACCCTGGGCTGAGTTTGCCATTAACTCATTAAGAAACAAATCCACGCAAGAGTCGCCTTTTTTCATTAACTATGGATTCCATCCCAGCAGTCTTCCCCTCTCCTCCCTCCCTCTGGTGTTCCCACAGCGGATTCTCACATTTTCAGTCTTCAAAGTTCTTGGAAAAAGATCTTAAAAGCTTTGCAAGGTTCCGTTCAAAGACAGAAAACGCAAGCTGATCGGCGACGTCAAGTAGGCCCAGTATTCAAACCTGGAGACAGAGTTTGGCTATCTTACAAGAATATCAAGCTCAGGACTCCTTCCCAGAAACTGGCCCTGAGGTTCTTGTGACCTTTCAAGGTCCTTGAAAGGATCAACCCGGTCGCATACCGACTTGCACTTCCCCCTACTATGAAAATCCCTTCATTTTTCCACGTGTAGCTCCTTAAACCCCTGATCCAAAATGCCCATTTTCCAGATTGCCCTCAGAGACCTAATCCGGTCGTCATACAAGAACAACAAGAATTCGAAGTCCAGTCCATACTTGATTCTCGTTGGTCCAGGGGCAGACTTCAGTTTCTCGTACACTGGAAAGGATATGGCCCGGAGGAATGTTGCTGGATACCATCCCATCATATCCATGCCACAGCACTCCCCAGACAGTTCCGTCGGAAGTTCCCTCATAGACCTTGGGAGGATCGACCGGAGTCCGACCTTCAAGGGGGGGGATACTGTAACGCAGTTCTCAGCGTGTCCCCGTCACCCCAGGTTCCACTAGTGCCTAGTCCCTCTGCTCCCCTACATCCCCAATCTCTACCTTCCTCCCTCAGCCGTTCCTCCACGGCACGGTCCGCATGCCCTGGCTCACACTCTGTGCATGCGCACGGTCCCCTCACCCAGCGTGCGCGTTCACGATCGCGGGTTCACTATTGTGGGTCACGCGCTCCTTTGCGTGCCTCTGTCATCCCTGTCCATTCCCTACCTGGTTCCTCCATCCCTCCTTCCTCTCTCTGTCTCCTCTCCTGTGCACCTCCTCCGCTGGTCTTCCCTCACGCTCTGGTGCACGCACGCTGCGCTCACATAGCAGGGTTACAGAGGGCGCGCTCCAGTTACTTGCCGCCACCACGCTTTGTCTCCGCCCCCGTTGGTTGCAAGTATAACTCTTGATTACCTCCCTGTTTCCTCCCCTGCTCTCTCTGACCTATCCTGCAACTACCACTCAAACCTCTGCTCCTCCCTGCATCCCTATTGGCCTTCCTTCCCATATAACCCCACTCTATCCTCTCAGTCCTTGCTCTGCATAGCTTTCCTGTAGCTCCTGTGTGTGCAGTGTCTATGCCTAGCTCCCTTGTCTGTTTCAGCCCTGGTTCCTGTCCCTGCCCCTGTTTGGATTCCTTTGGCTTGAACTTGAACTCTGCTTTGGACTTGACTACACTGCTTTCTCCTGCCCTTGAACCCTGGCTTTCGGACATCACTACACTGCTCTCTCCAACCCCTGAACTCAGGCACTTGCACATTACCCTCCGACCTCTGGCACCCCGGACTCAGCAAGTATTACGTTAACCCTTACTCTCCAGGCCCGGCAATGCTACTACCACACTCCGGGCACGCGTGTTATACCCTTGCCCACCTCAGTACTGGGGACTGGCCAGGTCTGCGGGCATACAGGTGTTACATGTACCAATAATATGGAAATGCTCATGGTGGAGGCTTCAGCCGCACAAGAGGATCTCACCCAGGAACTGCTCTGAGTTAAGGAGAAGGTTGAGGAATTAACAAAGCAACAAGAAGATCAAGACAACAGGTCGCGCAGAAATAACCTACGTTTGCGAGGAATACCAGAAACAGTCACAGATCTCGCAGATTATGTGACCCGACTCTTCCTCGTATTGTGCCCCGACACCCCTCAACTGCGGCTTCTCCTTGACAGAGAACACAGAGCCACATGTCCAAGATAGCTCAATCATGATGTCCCGCGAGATATAATCCTCAAACTACATTATTTTGATGTCAAAGAAGCCATCATGACGGCATCCAGAAGCAAAGAAGCAATAGAAATGAGGGAAGCAGGATCCAAATTTTTGCAGATCTATCGCCAGCAACACTACAGAGACGTAGAAACCTCAAGGCAGTCACGAAAACCTTGCGCGAACTTAAAATAAATGGCAGAGGTACACAAGCTGATGAAGAAACTGGATATCCAGACTACAAAATTTCAGCGACCCTCGGACGAATCTGCGGAAGAGAGAACGAAGCAAGTGCCCTGGAAAACAGTAGGTTCAAGAAATAAAACGTCAAGCTCAGATGCTCGTCCAAAATAAGCAGATCTTTGTGGTTGCCGAGATGAATATGACCATCCCACTAGATGAATCAACAGATATAACTACCGGGAATGATCCGGAACATTGCTCAAGATGTGTGAGACATGTAGATACATGGACTGCTGCAAGGTTAAGTGGGTTTACAGTTACTCTATTTTGAAGGTTTAATGCTTAATAGTCTATACCTAGAATGTTGGGTAATGTTTTGGGTAGATATGAAACTAGTTGGTGCAGATGATTGTGGAAACGCAGCAAGCATACAGCATACTAAATGAAACTACATAGATCTGCACCATAGATGTATAAGTTAATAAGAATAGTGTATGTTGGGTGGGCCCCTTGGGTAGCGTGAGCATCACGTTACTGTGTTGCGCACTCCCCCCCCCCCTATTTTGTTCCAATTTATAAAGCATGTTGTTGTGTAAATATATGCTACTGCTGTTGGACCACAGATATGGTGCCAGCAGACCCAGCCTCCCCCCCCACATATCGCTAATGTTTGTTATATTTCTTGTTATATGTTCTGTTTTTCCCCATGTGTTCCCTCACCCTATCCACTATGAAGTATATCTCGGCGTCTGCTTGTGCTCCAGGAATCCTCTGCACTCTAACACTAGGGCAAGATACCAGGGTTCGGCTGTCTCCAATACCAATGACACTTTCCGGTAAAAATGTATATACAGTATGTCTCTAAAACACACACTATGGCAACGTTAAAAACTCATATCCCACAATGTAAAGGGCTTCAACAGCCCGAATAACCATAAACTTGCCTTCACTAACTACAAAAAAAGAGGACGCTGATGTGCTATTCCTTCAGGAGATGCATTTCAGCAGGACCTAATGCCCAAAATGTTTCCACAAGCACTACACTCAGATATTCCTATCGTTTGCATCCATCAAGAAAGGGGGAGTAGCAATTATATTAAACTCAAAGATATCCATTCAGCTGGAGACACTTAAGAAAGATAAAGAGGGCAGGTTTCTCTGCCTAGTAGGTATGCTGGCGGGAGTACAAGTTACTTTAATCAACATCTACGCCCCAAACGTGTTACGGTCCTCCTTTTACGAAAATATATTTAACACGATAAGCAAGGTGGAGAAGGGTATTATCATCTTAGGTGGAGACTGGAGGCGGACGACATAGATCAGGACCTGAACAATTTGGGACAGGTCAACGAAATTCCCCAGAAATTTAAATCATTAGGGATTTTATGAAGGAAAACCAACTAGTCGATGTCTGGAGATCCCTTAACCCTCTCAAAATGATTATACTTTCTATTCAGCTCCTCATAATACATATTCACGAGTTTACTTTTTCTTAGTAGACTGCTGTCGCATAAAGTGCAGGCAATCGTTGTCAGTATTACGTGGTCAGACCATGCAATGATCAATATTATCATACCAAGGCTTTATCCTGTAGGGGGCCCTAGACAATGGAGATTGAACGAAACACTTCTTTGTGCACCAGAATTAGTGATAGAAATTGGGGGAGAATTTAGATTTTTCTTTGATACCAATTACACAGATGACCTACCATTCACAACGATATGGGAGGCGCATAAAGCCTTTATTAGGGGCACCTTTATCAAAATTGCCTCGCGCAGAAAGAAAGCCCGCTTGAAACGCGAGCTAGACTTGGCAAATAAGCTTTCTGAGCTAGAAGCGGCGCATAAAGCCAAAAGCACCACAGATGTGATGGCCAAGATTATCCAGACCCGAGGGGAGCTAAACATATGCCTTTCAGTTAAAACATATCAGGCTCTACGCTGGACCTCCCAAAAATATTATGAAAGAGGCAATAAGGCCCACACTAAGCTTGCCAGGTGACTTAGAAATATATCTGCGACGCAAAATATACAGGCAATACGCCTAGCTGATGGAACATTGACCCAAGACCCACTACAGATAGTGAAACAGTTCCACAGCTTCTACCAGGAATTGTATGATGGAATAAAGGTAGACCACCTGGTAAATGATACAAACAAAATCCACAGGTATCTAGAGGCCTGCCAAATGCCCAAACTTAAGCCGCACCACAGGATGGAACTTAATGAGTCAATCTCTGCAAAAGAGGTGATCAGGACTATTAAGGAGCTGAAGGCATCAAAAGCCCCAGGCCCGGAGGGCTTTTTCGGGGCCTACTATAAGAAATTCTCGTGACAATGTTCAATACATTTCTAAAAGGTGAACCAGTCCCTCAGACAATGGCTACAGCTACCATCATATTTATATATAAAAAAGATAAAGACCCCATGCCAGCTATCGCCCTATTTCACTCATATGCAAAAATTCTAACTAACCGCCTACAAAAATATATGAACTATCTGGTTCCCCACGATCAAGTGGGGTTTATCCCAGCTAAACATGCTCCAGACAATATTCAGAGGACTCTTAACTTAATAATACAACTGAAACAGAAAAGATTTCATGTATGTTACTCTCACTGGATGCTGAGAAAGCTTTCGATAGGCTGGACTGGTGATATCTCTTTGAGGTGTTGATGGAAATGGGTTTTCACAGGAGCCTTTCTTAGGGGTGTACAGACATTATATCAAGCCCCATGTGCCCAGATTAGAAATGCAGGGCTCCTCTCTGACATAATACCTATAGCAAATTGTACCCAGCAGGGCTGCCCCCTTTCTCCGCTCCTGTTTGCGATCTCCATTGAACCCTTGGCAGCGGGTGGGAAAAATAGAACATAAAGTGGCGTTATTCGCAGACACATACTAATAACGATTATCAGACCACTCATTACTCTCCTTAACCTTTTTCAAGCACTGGGACAATTCGGTAGTATATCAGGCTTCAAAGTAAATCAGTCAAAATCACTAGCCCTAAATGTCAATCTGGCCCATTTTGACTTTACTTTGAGCACAAACTATATACCATACCTAGGGGTAAATCTAACAAAGTCCGTGCAGACAAGCTATAAGAATAACTATCCTCAAGAAATTTGTAAGCTCAAGAGCGATTTAGAAGAATGGGATAGATATTGCATCTCCTGGATAGGCAGGATTACGGCAGTCAAAATGACTCTCCTTCCCAGGATAATGTACCTTTTTCGGACTCTTCCAGTCCAGGCCCTAGAGAAAGATATTTCCAGTTTACAGCGCAATATTGCTAGGTTCATATGGTTAGGGAAAAGGTCCAGAATCCTAAATACAATACAACAAAGGCCCTCAAAACTAGGGGGGTTAGCGGTGCCCAATCTCCGAAAATACTTTCAGGCCTCGCAGCTGAGCCAGACACTCCTTTGGAACTCAGAAAGTGGTACGAGAGCACGGGTTGATATAGAGAATCATATCTGCTCCCCTGCAGATCTAGACATTTTGCTTTGGCTGGACAGCCCAGATAGACCACCAGGAGGAATAGCAAACCTAGTGATTAAACATTCACTGTCGCTTAGGAATTGGCTTAAATTTAGGTACAGATGTACGAGCAAAAACTCGAGCATGACCCCACTTTTCAATAACCCTCAATTTTCCCCAGGTATGGAGGAGGGTGGGTTTGAAGCCTGGAAAAGAGGTGACATAACTAGGATCAAACACATGATATCGGATAGAAAAATTAAGGATTTCCCGGAGCTTCAAGACAAGGCTAATTTGCTGCCTGGAGAGATGTTCAGATATCTCCAGCTAAAACATTTTATCACAACAAAGCACAAGAGCACATCTCCGGCTGTTGAAACGTATTTCAAAATGTTATATACCTCAAGATATCTGGGCAGGGGTTTAATCTCAACCATTTATAAGCTTCTGCTAAATGTGGATTTTTCTGTAAAGACTATCTATATGCAGCGATGGGAAGAGGAGATGGGGAAGTCCTGGAGGTTGAGGTATGGTCCAATATATGTGAGGCGACATAAAAGACAATGCGTATAAGATGCTGTGTCGCTGGAACCTTACACCAACAAGGCTACATGCTATCAATAACAGTATGTCCACCTACGTTTCCGAGGCTGTGGGCAGAGAGGTTCCCTTTTACACATTTGGTGGTCCTGTCCAGTTTTAACCCCCCCCCCCCCTGTGGCGGCAAATATTTGACCTCATCAACTCCCTAGGAGACTCATCGATGGTCCCGTACCCATGGCTAGCCCTATAAGGCAGACCCCCTCCTAACATTCCCAGGCACAGATATAAATTAATGCTACATATCTTGGTGGCCGCTAGGTGCTCTATCGCTGCGTGTTGGAATAAGCCGACTAGCCCGGGATTACTATCCATCAAATGCAGGGTATGGCATATCCTAAAAATGAGAGGATTGCGGCATATCTAAGAGAGAAATCCCATAAATTCACTCGGGTGTGGGAACCATGGTTGTTGCAGGAGGGAGGCATCGGGCCTGACCCAGATCTAGCAATGCTGTAAAAACTGTTCTGATGCTTCGGAAAGATCTAAACAGAGAGGAGATTCAGGAGATAGGAATGGGATGAGATGCTGAGATGTAATTCTGAGAATACTGTGATAATTTCCCCTCCCCACATTAGTTGGTGTGTTCTATCCCCTATGGTTGTCCCCCTCCCCCCCCTCCATCCCGTGAGTGACTGACGTATACGATTTTTGTACAGCACTACAACTATAAATGTTCAGTAGGGTGAGCTACCTATGTCAATAAACGTATGCCGATGTACTGTAATGCTTAACCATTTTCCCTACCCTTTTTCCCTTCTGTACCCCAATTTTACGATAAAAAAAATCTATGTTGAAAAAAAAAAAATCTGTTCTATAGTATTAGATAATACTTACTGCATTTAAAAAAGATACATTATTAAACTCTTAATGCCATTTTAATGAGTTTTAAAACATCTTTTGATTTCTACAGCAGGGTTTAGCCCACCTCCCAAGCAGTGCAAGATATTTGCAACACTTTCCTGTTTGTAATAATTTGTTGCCAATATTCCTAGCAGTCTGAGCTGTGAACTGTAACAATAGATAATGTTATCTTTGTAATATAAGGATATATTGTAGCTGCTGAGTTACACTAACAGAAGCAGCCATTGTGTTAGTACTGTAACACCATAAGGATTTTTAAAGATTTATAACAGGAGCACCAAACGATTGCCAGCTTAGGTAAGAATGTAGAATTATGCATTGCCACATAAAGGAGAAAAAAAGGCATAATGTAGTATTGCTTCTTTGTAAAAGATATAATCGTCCTCCAGCGCTTGGTCTTATTGCCTTTTTCTTCCGTGATATGTAAAAACAAACAAAGAACACACCACAAACAAGTGGTATAATACACGTCGACAGTGCTGGTATTGTCAATAGAGAAGTAAATTAGAGAACTTAACACTTGCCTGTGTGTTTGTTCCCTTAGCGTGTACTCCTCTATGTCCTTCCTGCTATTCCCTTAAAAAGTGGAGAGAGGCATAGCATAATACTGTTTATTAGGAAAAAATTTAAATATATAATAAAATTACACTCACAAACGGCCAAACACATAGATTGTGATGGATTCAGCTGCTGTAAGTGTCCTTGAGCAATGTCTCTGTATAGAGGTATTCTGTAATGACCCGTCTTGCAGTCCCTGGTTGTCAATTAGATTCCACGGCAAATGGAGGCTTTCCCAGACTTGTGCACAGTCTGGTCTGCTTCTCTCCGTCCGTATTTGCGCACCGCGCATGCGCTGGACTCTCTGTTGACTCCCAGAGCTGATTGGACAATCCGAGATCTCCAAGAGTATGGTGGCTCCAAACGATCAGAAAGGCATCCACATCAAACGCGTTTCGCCGGGTTTGGCTTCCTCAGTGATGTCACAGTGGGTTTAATGCAGTGTCTTTTGTAGTGTTCCGGTTTTGACTCCTCCCAACTATTTAAATAAATCCTTTTTTGTGCTGTCGCTCTCATTATGATCCAAATATAAATCCACAGTGATTAGGAACATAATTTGTATACAAAAATACTTTTTGTATACTTTTACAAACATTTCATGTGAGGAGGAGTTTGACTAACCTCCTGGGAATCCAGCTGTGGGACTATAAGTAATTTATTGCAATTTTAGTATTTTACCCTATAGGATTGGCGCCACTTCACCATTTTTATAGTATTGCTTCTTTAACTGCGTATTATTGTAGCAGGCCTGTACTTTGAAAAACGCTCCAGTACCCCTTTATACTGCTTCCATCAAGGATACCCTCTGACAGTATGAGTTCCTCCTGCTGCTCTTACTTGAATGCTCCACTGGGGCTCCTTACGATGATAACTGCTCTACTTTCAGCCAGCATCTGCTCACATAGGCAGAATGTAGACTTTGTGAGGACTCGGGGGTCACGTCGGTCGCAGCGTGACCTCCCCTCACCTCTGTCCGCTCCCGCGGCTATGCGGCTCCCTCCTCGCCCGGCCTCCCTGCTAATGGGACTTCCCCATCGGGCTGCTGCAGCCCCGCGTGGGGCTGGTGCTCGGCTGCCTGCCGTTGCTTCTGCGCGCATCCCCTGCTGTTACGGAACACATTCCAGCACCAGCTAATTTATTCACTGCTCTTGCAGTGAAGCCACACCTCCCTCCCACACGCTGGTTACTAGTTAACCCTAAACCTTATCACCTGGCAGCGTATTATGGAAACCAATCCTGGACTGCCCCTAGGGCTCCTCCAGGCCTGCCTCCGTTAACCATTGGTCAGCCACAGTACTTAATGCCTGTTCTGCCTCTCTCATATCGCTCGACATAGTATCTGCTACAGACGTCTATTCTGGCTCTCCCTTTGTCTTCGTGCATTCAGGTTACAACCCGGCTTGGCGGACGTGCTTACCTGTCTCTGGATCCCGGCTCCCTCTTGATCCTGCAGCTTCTTCCATCCCTCAACCTCAGCTTGGACCTCGACCTTCCGGATCTCTCTCTCCCTGACCTTTGGCTAACGGCAACCACTTCGCTCCTTCAGTACCGGTACCGGCAAGTATTGCTACACCTGTTCACACCTGGCCTGGCAATGTCAAAAACCACACTCCGGACACGCTCCTTCTGCTGCGGGTGCGTGCACTTATACGTCCCCACCTCAGTATAAGGGACGAGTCTGGTCTGCGGGCAGCACCGGCGTAACATTATGTCGAGCCCACAAGACGCAGACCAGACTGACATGGCCTCCATGATGACGGCCATGTATCAACAAGTCCAGGCCCTAACTGACCAAATGGCTCTCCTCACTCAACAAGTACAGGACGTTTCTTTTCAGGCACCACCTGGGACCGCACCGCCACTGTCGCCAGAACCGGGTACTGCCGCAACTTCCGGCACGAAGCCTGTTGCGGTTTTCTCAATCAGTGCGAGATCCAGTTTGAGATGGCTCCACAGCAGTACTCCACTGGTCACAAGAAAGTGGCATATGTGTACAGCCTGCTTACAGGCAAAGCACTGGCATGGGCCTCCCCAATTTGGGAACTCCGTCCCGATATCACCCGTGATTATGCAGCCTTTAGATGAGACTTTCGACAGGTCTTCGATACCCCCGCATGCCACCAAACTGCCTCTGACTCTTTGCTTGAACTTTCCCAGGGACGTCGTTCCGTGGTCCAGTACGCCTTGGAGTTCAGGACCATAACAGATTCCGTCAAGGACGAGCTCGCCTCACAACCCAGGCCAGGGCTTCTGGAGGAACTCATCTCCCAGGCCAATCGAGTGGATCAGCGCCAGCAGGTACGCCGCCTCCAACGCCAGCTTCCTCGATTTACACCCTTCCGTGCTCCTTTTCCGAGATTCTCTCCTACCACAGGACCTGCCGTCTCCCCGCTACCCGCTTTGGAGGCTTCGGAGCCGATGCAACTTGGAGTCCAGCGTTCCCGGACACCAATACAGCAAGCTCGCCAAGTCGGTGGATTATGTTATTACTGCGGATCCTCCGAGCATCTGATCCGTGAATGTCCACTACGCTCGGGAAACGACCAAACCCAGTGAGTACGAAGGGGCTCTCCCTGGGTGCTAAATCTCCTTGTCCCCTTTCCAGGAAGGAACTTCCCAAGAAATTAACCATTCCCGTCTCTCTCTCGGGTCCTACCTTCCGTACCTCCACTGCGGCATTTATCGATTCCAGCACGGGAGGAAATTTCATGGACCAAGCCTTCTCTGAAAAGAACCAGATTCCACTCGTTAGGAAGAAGTCTCCCGTTGCCTTGGTCGGGATTGACGAGCGTCCGCTCACCCCGGCATATATTTCCTTGGAGACTCGCCCCATCACCCTTTCCTCTCATTCGCACAAGGAGACCTTGGCCTTTGATGTAATCCACGCCCCCAGAACTCCGGTCACTCTCGGCTTACCCTGGTTACAGAAGCACAATCCTCTCATCAACGGGACATCCCAAGATCCTATTGCTTGGAGGTCGAGGTCGGAGGAGCCGTTTCCACCAGCTGTACTTCCGCCTCGACTGCTGGCCAATGCATCCAACCCTAGGGGAGGATTGCCCGCTCCGTATGCTGCTTTTCTGGATGTCTTCTACAAAACCCAATCCGAACTACTACCTCCTCACAGATCTTACGATTGTCCTATAGACTTGGTACCTGGATACACTTTGCCCAAATCCAAATCCTACCCCCTCTCTCTTCCTGAGACGGAAGCCATGGACGAATATATCCGTGAGAACCTTAAACGGGGCTTCATTCGGCACTCCAATTCACCCGCAGGAGCTGGATTCTTCTTCGTCAAGAAAAAGGATGGTACTCTCAGACCGTGTATTGATTACCGGGGACTGAACCGCATCACGGTGAACAACCGTTACCCACTTCCTCTCATTTCTGAATTATTCGACAGACTTCAAGGTGCTAACGTGTTCTCCAAGCTTGACCTTCGTGGGGCGTACAATCTTATTTGCATCCGGGAGGGCGACGAATGGAAGACTGCCTACAACACCCGTAGCGGCCACTACGCGGATCTCGTGATGCCTTTCAGATTATGCAACGCTCCGGCGTTTTTTCAGGACTTTATCAACGACGTCTTTCGGATGTCCTTAATCAGTTTGTAATTGTTTATTTGGATGACATCCTTATCTTTTCCAAGAATCTACAGGACCATATCATCCATACCAAGTTTGTACTCTCCCGTCTCCGAGAGAACCGTTTGTTTGCCAAGATGGAGAAATGTCTCTTTCACCACCTCTTTTCTGGGATATATTATTTCCAACACGGGATTGGCCATGGATCCTGAGAAACTTCAAGCCGTAATTGATTGGCCGCAACCTAACTCCCTCAAGTCTATTCAGCGGTTCCTAGGCTTTTCCAATTACTACCGCAAGTTTATTCGTAACTTCTCCACAATCATCACCCCGATCACAGCACTGACCCAAAAAGGAGCTGATCCTTCGTCTTGGTCTCCTGAGGCAGTCATAGCTTTTGAAACACTAAAACAAGCTTTTGTCTCAGCTCCCATCCTTCGACACCCGGACACCAATTTTTCTTTCACCCTAGAGGTAGACGCTTCAGACTGCGGGGCCGGCGCTGTCCTATCCCAAAAGTTTTCTCCCCAGGATAAACTTCACCCTTGCGGTTTTTTCTCGAAGTTTTCCCCAGCTGAGAGGAACTATGATGTGGGCAATAGAGAACTTTTGGCCGTCAAGTTGGCCCTTTAGGAATGGAGACATCTGTTGGAGGGGTCAAAAGAGCCGTTCACTATTCTCACGGACCACAAAAATCTTTTATACATCGAGAATGCCCATCTTACATTCCCGGCACTAAAAACGTCAAGGCGGATGCTCTCTCTAGACAATATTCTTCTGATGAGGGACCAGAGAAAACTACAGAGTCTATCCTTCCCAAACAAAAGATCCTCGCGGTCGCTACATTCAAAAATCTTGAGAGGTTCATCAAGTCTCAAAGCCACCTTCCTAGCGATCTTGAGATCTCGAAGGATACCTTATATGTGGAGGCCAAGTTTATTCCGGAGATTCTGGAATAGGGACATGCTTCCCGTTTGGCAGGACACCCAGGCTACAAGAAGACTTTGGACCTCATCCGTCGTACCTTTTAGTGACCCAATATGGCCAAATCTCTTCTTGAGTTTACCCGGGACCCCATGGTCTTCTTTTGCCCTTATCCATCCCGGAACGCCCCTGGTCCCACATATCCATGGATTTTATTGTCAAATTGCCTAGGTCGAATGGCATGAACACTATTCTAGTAGTCGTGGATCGGTTTTCCAAGATGGCACACTTTATTCCTCTCAAAGGATTACCCTCCTCACCCGCCCTAGCCGATATTTTCTCCAAAGAAATTTTCCGGATCAATGGCATACCCACGTCCATCGTATCGGATCGTGGCTCTCAATTTGTTTCCAGATTCTGAAGATCCTTCATAAGAAGACTGGGCATTGCTTCCTCCTTCTCTTCGGGTTATCACCCTCAGTCTAATGGACAGACCGAGAGGGTCAATCAATCTCTCAAGAAGTATTTAAGGTGATTCGTCTCTGACTCCCAGGATGACTGGACGGAATTGCTTTCCTGGGCTGAGTATGCCTTTAATTCCACCAGGAATGACACCACTGGTGTGACACCTGTCTTTATTAATTACGACTATCACCCGGCATTCCTACCTATTTCCAAGATCTCCTCTGGAGTTCCAGCTATGGATGAACACATCTCCCTCCTACAGGACTCTTGGGCCAGAATTCAATCTGCATTTCATAGGGCCTCCCTGTCTTCTAAAGTCCATGCTGACCGCCGTCGCCAACCTGCACCCAACTACAAACCAGGGGACAAGGTTTGTTTGTCTAATAGAAATATCCGCCTCAAAACCCTTCCCCCCCAAATTGGCTCCTAGGTTTCTGGGGCCATTTCCTATCATGGAGCAGGTTAACCCGGTGGCTTTCCGTCTTCAACTACCCTCAAGCATGCGAATTCCTAATGTTTTCCATTCTTCACTTCTCAAATCGTTCATCTCTAGCCCTCTGTTCCCGGACCACACTCTTAAACCAGATCCTGTGATCATACAGGGCAACGAAGAGTACGAGGTCCAGACCATACTATATTCCCGTCTCTCCAGAGGGAAAGTCCATTTATTGGTTCATTGGAAGGGTTTCGGTCCCGAGGAGAGATCTTGGGTACCTCTTAACGACATCCACGCACCAGGACTTTTTAAACGCTTCCGGAAAAAGTTTCCATCCAAGCCATGGAAGGATCGCCCTGAGGCCGACCCTCAAGGGGGGGTACTGTGAGGACTCGGGGGTCACGTCGGTCGCAGCGTGACCTCCCCTCACCTCTGTCCGCTCCCGCGGCAGTGCAGCTCCCTCCTCGCTGGCCTCCCTGCTGAGGGGACTTCCCCATCCTCCCCGTCTGGCTGCTGCTGCCCCGCACGAGGGTGGTGCTCGGCTGCCTGCCGTTGCTTCTGCGCGCACATCCCCTGCTGTTACGGAACACATTCCAGCACCAGCTAATTTATTCACTGCTCTTGCAGTGAAGCCACACCTCCATCCCACACGCTGGTTACTAGTTAACCCTAAACCTTATCACCTGTCAGCGTATTATGGAAACCAATCCTGGACTGCCCCTAGGGCTCCTCCAGGCCTGCCTCCGTTAACCATTGGTCAGCCACAGTACTTAATGCCTGTTCTGCCTCTCTCACATCGCTTGCATGTACCAAAGCGATTTCCAGCCTCATCCTCTGGCACCTGTCAACTACGTGTATAATTAAGAATACGGGACTGGCAGTGGCTCGGCGCCAGCTGATTGGCAAAGTCTATGGTGTGTAATGTTGCCGTATTTTATTCTGTTTTTGAAATATCAATATCAATGCACAGTCAAGCGATTCTCCTGTAAGCAAAATCATTGGCTGAGCATCTTCTACAGTAGATACTGCACAATTGGTGGAAAGCTAGGCGCATGCGCATTGGAACCTTCTTGAAACGCATATGCATGTCATCACATCTACAGTAGGCGCATGCGCATGTAAACAGGAGACGCCCCCCGAGAAAATTATTGGTAGGAATGACAGTGAGAACTTCTTTAGGGGACTGACTGACCATTACAGTAAAATTTGTACTTTTGTTTTTCCTCAGAAAAGAAAACTTTGTCATCTCATGCGGAAAACGGTAAATGGAGGGAATTCGATGGATAATATCGCTTTGTGTAACAATGCCTGCACATTGCTGAATCGGATTTAAAAAACCACGTACCGGAGTCTACAGTTTAGTGGCCGTTGTTATTGATTAGGATAGAATACTGTAACTGAGAGCTTCATAGAAACCCTGAAACAGTATGCTATTGTTTTCAGACCATATACAATACTTTTATATATATATATACTGTATAATAAACCCGAAAAATAAAAAGTATGCATTTATTCTTCATATATTCCAGTACATATGTATATTCTATACCCATACAGAATGTATTGTTTTAATACTCTTGTGATGTACAGTACTGAGCATGCCTACAGTATACAGTACAGTACTTTACAGTATGCCTGGACAGTGCTGTATGTTCTAGAAACACTGTATTTTGTTACAGTATAAAAGGAGACAATGGAACAATTTAAAACAAATCAACATTTTCTTTTATTGGTGGAGTAAGTACAAAAACATTTATTTACAAATACAATTTAAAATAATTTAAAGTGTACAGCAATTCAAAACATTAACAGGTTTATGATTTACTGCTAGTGAAAACATTTATGTACAGAAAGTCAAAACATTTACAGCACAACAGTATGGTGTTAGTAAAAAACATTTCTTTATTAATAGAAGTTAAAACACGCAACATCTCCTTACTTTAAGTCCATAAAGTCAAAACATTTACAGTAGGATGGTGTACAGTACAGTAAGTCAGGCCTGCACAACTCCAGTCCTCGAGGGCCGCAAACAGGCCCAGCACTTAGGATAGCCTTGAAAACTGGGCCTGTTCGCGGCCCTCGAGGACTGGAGTTGTGCAGGTCTTGTGTAAGTAAAAACATTTCTTTATTAATATAATTTAAAAACAAGCAACAAGTCTAAAATTAAACAACATTTGAACAGTCACGCAAATTCGATCCCCACCTGATTGTCCTTCCAGGGCCGATGCCGTGTATGATGCAAAATGCCATTAATGGAGTCTCGAACGATTTTCATTAAAGGATCTGAAATTGAAAAATAGCGCCGCAATTCCTCCACAATAGTCCTTCTTAAATTTTCAGGAAGAGCCCTTTTTCGCGATTTCCTTCGTAGTTTACATTTTTGGCCCACCCGCAGTACACCAAGTAGGAAACGTGGTGCTTAAAAATTAACATGCCATACTTCTGGGGTAAACTAGCACTCATCACCCTATACTTCTCCTTGAGTGCCGGTGGCAGCTCGTGCAGGAGGATGTCGGGCACCGTATCGATGCAAGCGTATGCAGGTTGGATTCTGGGAGCGGGTGTGTTTCTGGGAGCGGGTGTGGTTGTGGCGGCGGGCGAGGGTAGGTTGTCTGGGAGGAAGTTTTCCTCCTTTCTTGGTCGCCGTGTTGTCTCCTGGCGTGGTCTTGACGGGTTTGTCATGTTATCCTCGTCAACGGCATACATGTACACAAATTCTTCTGGTGAAGGGGGTGCGCTTGGTGTTGGAAGGTGGTCGAAGGTCCCATTCATCACATCCATGCCACCCTCCTGCTCCGGCGTCGGGGATACAGGGGCATGAACATCGAGCAAATTATTTATCCCCGCTATGTCAGTCTCTATCTTCTCCATCCGTTGATCCATGTTCTCCATCCGTTGATCCATCTTCTCCATCCGTTGATCCATATTTAGCATGTTCTCTAAAAGAAGATCTATCTTTACCAGCATAGTAGAGTTCCCAGGGATATCGACAATTAACCCATTCAGCATGCGGTCTAATGAGCTGGTTCTTGTGCATGGGGTGCTGTGGACATCTGGGTGGATGGGTGCTAAGAAGGATAAGATGGGGGTTCCCTGGAGAGAAGCGGCAGCATCGTTGAAGAAGGATGGAGAAAGTGACCTGTGGATTTCCGGGGGAGAAGCGTCAGAGTCGTCTAAGCGTAATGGAGAAAGTGACCCGTGGATTTCCAGAAGACCAGCGGCAGCGTCGTCGAAGAGTAGTGGAGAAGATGGGCTGTGGGTTTCCGGAAGAGCGGCGGCAGCGTCATGGACGAGTAGTGGAGAAGATGGGCTGTAGATTTCTGGGAGAGCAGATGCAGAGATGTCGAAGCGTAATCGAGGAAGTGGCCTGCGGGTTCGATGGGTTGGCTGCCATTTGTTTTGCCTTGAGTGTACATCACCGAATTTCTTCTTGACATAATAAGGCTTACGTGTATTAAAACCCTTAGCCTTTGGGGTCAGCAGAAGGTTTTCTTTATTAGCCTTAGCCTGTCACTTTCGCCTTGGCTTGGAAAAGGCTGCCGCCTTTCGCTTTTTCGGTGTGATAGGCACGGCAGAGGCGAGTGGCTTCCTGCGTCCGTAGAATCGGGGTTGATCATGGAAGCAGATGGTACAATGCAGTATCTGGACAAGGTCAAGTTCAGATACAGATCATCGAGTGGTGAGCTATGCAAAATGTGTAACCTTTTATGCATGGTGACGAGGTACAGGTGTTTAAAGTGGGCGTACTCTAATGGGAGTCATTAACGTATAAATACACCATCCATTTTGTGGATTCACTGCACATTGAATACACATCGACTAAACATCAAATATACATTTTTGTGCTAGTATTTCTTTCTACTCGCAGCTATGCCTGTTAAAAAGATTTCAAAGGATCTCAGCATGAGAATTAAGGAGATGTACACGAGCGGACAACTAATTGCAGAGATCCAACGCTGGTTAGCTGCTTCTGGCCTCATTGTGCCATCAACCACCGTGTGCTATCATGCACACGGAAAAACCAGACAACGCACGAGGACACCAATGGTAACTAACGCGTAAGTATATTTATATAACTATATAATACAGTATATCTATTATTGTTTATATTGCTGCATATTAATATAACTATATAGTATAGATCTATCTAATTTTATAGTTATTTCAGTATATTTATATAACTACAGTATATAATACAGTATATCTATTATTGTTTATATTGCTGCATAGTAATATAACTATATAGTATAGATCTATCTAATTTTATAGTTATTTCGGTATATTTATATAACTACAGTATATAATATAGTATATCTATTATTGTTTATATTGCTGCATAGTAATATAACTATATAGTATAGATCTATCTAATTTTATAGTTATTTCGGTATATTTATATAACTACAGTATATAATACAGTATATCTATTATTTTTTATATTGCTGCATAATAATATAACTATAGAGTATAGATCTATCTAATTTTATAGTTATTTCAGTATATTTCTATAACTACAGTATATAATACAGTATATCTATTATTGTTTATATTGCTGCATATTAATATAACTATATAGTATAGATCTATCTAATTTTATAGTTATTTCGTTATATTTATATAACTACAGTATATAATACAGTATATCTATTTATTATTGTTTATATTGCTGCATCTATAATTGTTTACTGTAAATGATGTGCTGTACTTGTGGCCTACTGCACTGTAACTTACCGGATTGTTGTTTTTCTGTACACTGTAGGGAGAAACACTTCTGGTCAACAAAATAAGTGAAGAGAATGATGAGAAGAGTGCCTTAAGGGTCAAATACACTCTGCTGCAAAATCACATTCTCACTTTATCCGAGACCAGCATAAAGAAGATGAGACGCAGAATTGGATGGAAATATGGACGTGTGAGGTTAGTACTGGACAGTACAGGAGGTTAAAGTGTTGTTTAAGAAACTGTACTGTACCTATAAAATTATTCCTTGTCATTACAGAGCATACCCTATGATAAGGGACGTTAACAAGATCAAGAGAGTGGTCCAGGCCCAAGCATGGATCGACAGTGGAGAAACTTTCCAGGATTGCATCTTCACTGACGAGTCTACTGTTTCGCAGGAGAGATTTGCCACCTTTGCATTCCACAAAAAAGGTCGCATATCTATGAAGCCGCGTCCAAAACACCCAGTGAAGATGCATGTGTGGGGTGCCATCTCTAGGCGTGGACCAGGATGCATCGTCATCTTTGAAGGTACAGTAAAATGTATGTCACACGCTTTTGCCTTACACACTGTACTGTACTAGTGTGCAGTTTTTTGAGCACTTTTCTTTTCTTGTTGTAGGAATCATGAATAAAGCTTTTTTTCCAAGAGCAAATTGTGCCTGAGATTGTGGAATACATCACACGTGAGTTCCCAGATGGTCACCGTTTCTACCAGGACAACGATCCGAAGCACACCGCGTCAACAGCGCATATTCTTGAGCGCGGTATCAACTGGGTGAAGATGCCAGCGGAGTAAGTGTGGTAACCGTGTCTCATTTTTTCCCACTGTTTTTACTGTGTACTGTGTCTCTTTAACTAATTGTCCTTTTTTTCCCCCTCCAATGACAGATCGCCAGACTTCAATCCTATCGAAATGGTCTGGCATCAGCTGAAGGACCATATCCGAAAAGTCACGAAACCCTCCAAAAAGGATGAGTTGGCGCAAGGCATAATGAGTTTTTGGAACGATGTACTCACCGTGGAACGATGCAATAAATATATTGACCATATTGCGACTGTGTTGCCCATTGTGATCGCGCGTACTGGGCATGCATCAGGAAGGTAGCATGGTATAGTACTGTACTGTCGTATGGTACTGTAAGTACAGTATGATACAGGTAAGTATGGCACCGATTTTTTCTTTCATGAGAGAGCAGCACTAGCCACCTGGTTACAAAGTATTTAACAGTAGCTACAGTATACAGTAGTTCCAGTATAGACTAGTTTGACAGTACTATCTGCATACTGTAGTCCAATATAGAGTAACTATACAGTACACAATGCCACAATACAGTATGCACATAACTGCACTATTTTTTTCTTTTTTTGTCTTTTCAGAAAAAAAGGATGGACTGGGGGAGAGGGTGGGTATCATGTGTAAAGTTTGTGAACTGTGTGTACAGTTAAGTGTATCTAAACTGCAGACATAATTTACACAAAACCTTCCCTGTCTCAATGAACTACACAGAATGAGGAAGAAGATAAAGACGGAAAATTTGTATTACTGTTTTTATTATTATCAATGTGCATTATTCATGATTATCCACCGGCCCTCAATTTTCATCCCCCCCTCTCTCAATGATTATTTGTATTTTTCTTTCCTGATAAAATAAAATACATATTTAATTACATTAAGATTGTATTTCTTTGAACTTTAAATTCACTGTGAATGTGTGTGGGGGGATTCTTCAAGAAGACATACAGTTTTAATAATTGGTTACCTTTTTAATAATTAGTTACATAATCAGATTAACATAAGGGAAAGCCAACAATAGGAAAATTAACGAATGGTGAGAGAGGTTGAAAAGCACAATGACAAGCTTTAGAAACGGAATGGTTCTGGAGAGGTGTCGATAAGAGGTTGTAATCCTTGAGTGAGCCATGTGTGTGTCTGCGGGAGGGAGGGGGCTAAAGCTGCATGAAGGATTAGCTGTATTGTAGTTCAAAGACATGACATATTTTCAACAGGCAGGTCATCATAATAATTTGATCCCCACACCCCCAAATACATAAAAATCACACAAATCAACCATGTGCAGTCAAACGCACAGTGTCGCAGTCAAAAGCTACAGCACAGATTGAATATCATAATATCAAGATGGTTTAGGCAGGCTTGTGGAGAAAATTAAAATTAAAAATGACGAGGGAAAAAAATATATATTTTTTTGGTCACTCACTCTTGAACTTTGCAAGCGAGCAGTGGTGAAGTTATAGACGCATGCACAGTAATCATCAGCTATGTAGCTCCCTTCCCAAAGAGGATTACACGCAGGTGCAGATAGGTGATGCTCGGCTAGGGACGATTAAAAGCACAATGACAAGCTTTAGAAATGGAATGGTTCTGGAGAGGTGTCGAAAAGAGATTGTAATCCTTGAGTGAGCCCTGTGTGTGTCTGCGGGGGGGAGGGGGCTAAAGCTGCATGAAGGATTAGCTGTATTGTAGTTCAAAGACATTACATATTTTCAACAGGCAGGTCATCATAATAATTTGATCCCCACACCCCCACATACATAAAAACCACACAAATCAACCATGTGCAGTCAAACGCACAGTGTTGTAGTCAAAAGTTACAGCACAGATTCAATATCGTTATATCATGATGGTTTAGGCAGGCTAGTGGAGAAAAAAAAATTACGATGAAATTTTTTTACATTTTGTTTTGGTCACTCACTCTTGAACTTTGCAAGCAAGCAGTGGTGAAGTTATAGATGCATGCGCAGTAATCATCAGCTAGCAAACAGGAATGTGATTGAAACCAGAAATACACATTCAAAGGAATGGTGTGGGAGAGGTGTACTGTACTGTAGATAAGATAAGAAGTTGAAATACTACAGTGCAGTAAATTAACCTGTGTGTGTGCGGGGGCGAGCGAGGGGAGAGTGCTGTATATGCCGAAATGTGATACTGTTACAGAACACGCCAAGCGTTTCAACAATGTTCAAATGAGACATACAGCACTGCACATGCATGTATAAATATGCAAATTTACAATTACTGCGCACGCACACGCAGACTGTGTACTGACGTACTGTATGTTAAAGCTGTAAAAATGTTACAACAAAAAATTCAGTTATCAAATGAGTTTATTTCAGGTGCACACAGCGGTGACAGCTTCAAAACATAAAGCTCTCTCCCAGATAATACGGTATGAGATACATTTATACCCTAAAAACTAAAGCTCCACCCCTTTATGGGGGACTTGCACGTCACTAAATATGACATCATTTTGTAATACATAACAATACTAAAACTGATGTAAGTTTGTAATACATAACAAATTATGTAAGTGTGCGTCAACTAAAATGACATAATCTTGTAATACATAACAAAAAATGAAATGATACATACATTCTTTAAGGGGTTGAATGTGAGAAATGATTTCTATCTCTGAGTCCACCAGACACTCGAATGGTGAGAAGTCGGTTACTTATTCTGATCTCACTTCTCAAGACTTTACCTGGCACTTAAATGTGAGACGTCTACTCAAATTCTAATCTCACTCCTCAAGGCTGTATGCCCCCTCCCTTCTTCTGCAGCTGGGCTGGCCAAAGCTGGTAAACACTGTGAGCGAAACATCTTTTAACCCACTATAACTTTCATGCAGCTTTCATACAGACAGAAGACAAAATGGATGACACAAACAAAGCACATTACATTACATTACATTACAACAATGACAGACAAGGACTAGAACAATAACAAGATGGCTGACAAAAATAGTCAGACAAAATGGCTGCTTTGACCCTAATGCTGTTTACGTCAGACCCCGTAATGTCTCAACTTCATCACCCCCTCGTCTGATTCTTTAAAACATTGCTTTTTGAGAATTATTGGCATAATTTTAGTCCAGAAACACGTAGGGAGGCACAGGGGTGCTCCATCATATGATAATGCTTGAGGACAGTGCAAGAGGGTGCCTGCCAAATGTAGTCATAGTCTCGTATGGTGTTGCGGCCAATTTATTTTCCAGAGTTAGAACACTGTACTTGGCATATTCTTTCTTCAAGGGACTGCTGTAAATTGGATCTGCAAACAATGGCATCATGTCTGCAGAGGGGGTAGCACATTTGTGGATCATAGCTTTGACAAACATGACACAAACATAGATGACAATGAGTATCACAAGCACACACATTACCGCATTCAAAAATTTCGCTCCCAGTGATCCTACCAATCCACCGAGCCCCAAAAGGTTCCAGTATGTGTCACCTTCCTTTCTAAGTCTTTCTTGAATTTCTTCTTTTTTGTCTAACTCATGCTGTACCTTGCCACTCTGATTTAGGATGAAAATACAACATTGTTCTTTAATTAGGGCACATACACCTCATTTTGCTGCTAAAATGTAATCTAAAGCCATTTTGTTTTGTAAGGCCATAAGCGTGATCTGGACTTCTTCTTGGTTTAGTGATGCAATGGCTGTAGTGGTGGGATTGAGGACATCATCTAACACATCTGTTAATGTATTAAGCCTATCACATAGTAACCCAACTCCTACATTTGGAAATAAACTAGCCCAAAATTGTTCTTTCGATAAACTACTTTTCAGCCCTGAAATATTTGGTGTTTTTCTCTTGTTTCTGGTTGTTGGAGGCACATGACCATAAATGATTGGTGTTGCTAGTGTGTAAAAATTGATACAAAAAATGCTAAAAAACTTATTTTAGGCAAGTAACCTTTCTGCTGCTAGCTAAAGAAAATGGCATTCATCTCTACCATCATATATTTTGAGTATTAGCACAACATTCTATTACTGAAACTTGAGGGGGGTTGGTATCTGTGGAAGTGAATGCATGATCATCACCCCTGCACGCATTATATACATCATTCACTCAGAAAAACAGAACAAAAAATGTCTGCGATGGTCAAAATGGCTGACTTATGATCCTTTCCTTGTGGCTGACACACGCCCCTGGGTGACCCCCTCCTCTCGGTGGGGGTGCAACACACTTCTGGATCAAAGTTTTGCTGCACATGACACATACATAGAGAGTGATGAGTACTGCCAAAACACATACATAGATCATTCACAAGCCTCACTTCCAGGGAACCAATGGATTTTGTGATGTTTGTGGGTGCGATGGTGCTTAGTGTAGTGTTACCTTGACCATGGTGATAGATATCTGTGATGTATAAGGAACACAGGCAGATGAGTATTGCTGACAAGGCTCCGCAAAGCATTTCCATGACAATCTTGCCATCTCTCTGTGGGATTTACCTTCGTAGACCCAATGGTGCATACATCTTACAATTCTAACTTAAACACACTCTAAAAGAATAAAAATATTGAGTCCTTGAAACAAAAATGAAATGTTCTGATAAGACCGGGCCTCAGCCTGGTATCTTATTTTCCCTGTGGGTTAACGTTAGGGTGTTTAATATTACCCTTTAAAATGTTAACTTGATGCGGCTGTGCTTTAGGTGACTTTGGTCTTTGGTGGAGCTGGAATGAGTTTTACGTGAGTCACGTGGATCCAGGAAGAAATCTCTGACACTTTAATTGCGGTATTAGTGGTGAGAAGTATTTGAAATGGTCTTTTCATCTGGGATGAAGACCGTGCTTGCGTAGGAACTACTTGACATTTAACTCCATCTCGCGTAGGTGCACTTTTATCATACCTTATGCCTAGAGAGACTCAAAAAATATATTAGTTGCATACAATACTTATTAATTGTTTTATTACCAATAAATGGTCCTTAATTTGTTCCTTTGGACTACTGATAGTCATGAGTCATCCTATAAGTGTCTCATTGGGAGATAATTTATACCTAGGAATAAATTCTTGTATCAATGTGTTTACTGCTGTCTTAACATCCGCATATAGACAGAGGTATCCCCTATTAACGCTCCTTAAATTTAAAACTAAGCAGCTAATGTGGACTTGACTGTACTACAATCTAAGTTCCTAAGACTTTTGGGGCCTCATCCAATGCCAAACCAATTGCTTCCATAATCAACTCTATCCTTTCTGCAGGCCATATCCCTAAGACCTGGAAAACTACCAGAGCTGTCCCAATCTTCAAAAGTGGGGACAAAAACACTGTCTCAACTACAGGACAATCTCTCTTCTAACAATACACACTTGCTCTCATTCATGCCTCACTGTCATCTCCTGCAAATGGTATCAATCTTTTCATTAAATACTAACTAACCTTAAAACTCGCCCCACAAATCAAGTATCCCAATAGCCTGCACTCATGGCTATTATCCCACACCCAGTCACTCCTACCACCCATTGTGGCCAAGCACTGCCATCTACAGCACTTATTCCCTCACCTGCTATAAAATCATACACTACAATACAATACTATCCAAAGTCACGGACAAAGAATGTGTTCACTCTACTGTAACTATTCTGCTAAAAATGTGAAATGCCTTGTATATAATGTATGCCCTGCTCACTTATGTAACTGCATTTGCAACTATGTATCACCTGTCCTTTAACTCTATGCCTAGGACACACCCAAAAACGAGAGGTGAATCCCAGTGCACCACTTCCTGGCAAAAACATTCTACAAATAAATAAATAAATTAGCCACTAGGATGTTGTTTTCTTAATCAGCAGAATTAGAATTATATATTATACAGTGATTTTAACAATAACTACTGCTTATCTAAAATAGGACACCTATGGAAAAATAAATGGTTAAAAGTTATAAAATATATCACATATTCAGTTGATAGTCAAATGCTTTTGTATAGGACTTCACACTAATTTCTTATAATATAATCTCTTTGCACAGTGCCGAGCACACTGCCAGCTTTTTTTTTTTTTTTTTAAAGACACTCAGCATTAGTTTGTTTATCTCGGGCAATTAGCCAGCCCGGGCGTTTTGCCAAATGACCTTGAGAGTGCCAAGCAGACCTAGCAGATAACAAAAACAGCTTCTCCGTTTTCTAAATATTAATTATTGGATTGGAACTTCAGCTTAAAGTTAAAAATGGAGCTTTATCCACAATCCTAAAAATGAAAAAATGTAATGGCCTCTCAAAAATAAAAACGGGACATGTAGACATGTATACAAATGAGGTTAGATAGCTTATGAACACGCAATATATAATTTAAACAATACGTGTGAGCTTTAACCAGCATATATTTTTTTAAATATTCCCAACATATCCTAATCCTATAGAAATGCAATTAACGTGTTTTCACTGGTTTACACACATATAAACCACAATACAGACACACAAAGAACAGAGACAAACTTCTCTCATACACAGCCAATCAACATCACAAAAATAACAAACAAATTTAAAAAAGAAAAACATTTCTCACCTATTTATAAAACAATTTCATCCTGCAACTAAATTAATAAAAGTTTATTTCTCTATCTTTATTCTCATAAATAACCTGCTTTTAAAACTAATTTTTATGCTCCGGAGCTTTTGAGTTAACTTTAGTATCCTTTGCACATTCCTTTGGAGAAATGGGGGGGGGGGGGGGCGGTCTGTGCTGCTGTTATTCTGATTCTCTTTCTAGTTGCCATTTGAACAGAAGGAAAATAATATTTTCTGGTTTAAAAGACCTATTCGTGTGGCCAGTATGAACAAACCTTTTAATTTTTTACCAGTTACAGGGCTACTTTATCATATGCCCATTCTTTTTCTTCTTTTCTCTCTCTTAGGGCTGCTCTGCAATTACTGGCAAAATGTCCTGTTTTTTTACAATTTTAACACTTTGTGTCCCTTCCAAACAATATACACAGTCTATAATTGTATCCCAATTTCTGCATATAAACCTTTCATAAAAATAACCCTCAATACCTACTTCCTCAACACCATCATATGCCTTGATTATCAATCGGCAAATTCACTTGCTATTTGTTTCCTATTCACTTTCTATTTCACTTGTTATTATATTAACTTCTGTCCTGGCAATGGATAAAATAAATGCAGTGGGACCCTCCTGTCCCTCAACAGAATTCTTTTGGCCCATATTAATGTAAGGTATGTTTCCCTGTGGGATTCAAAAATACACGAGACGGCGCTCCCTGAGCTTATCAATCCCACAGAAAAAGACCCCTCTTTCATTTAAACATCTGCGCAATTTGTTGATAATAGTACAAACAGTGCCATTCACTGGCCAACAAAATATATTTATATTGTCTCTTTTCGTTCTCTGTATTCATTCATTATTATTTTTGTCTGCAGACACACAATCTTTTGAGAATTTTTGGTTTCCCATTATTCCCCTGTTACAATAATCAAATTTAATTGACCTGCACAATACTCCTGCTACAATAATCAAATGTAATTGACCTGTACAATACTCCTGATACAATAATCAAATTTAATTGACATGTACAATTTAGCGTTACAATAATCAACGCAAGCTGATTACGTACAACTCTTTTGGCATGTTATTGATCTGAATAGTGTAAATATGCAATTAAGGACCTGTAACGAGACTGTTCCACAATCATATTTTCTCACCATAACTATACCAAAGAAAAAACTTGAATTACTTCAGCGGGTCCAACCCAGTCCTGATAAACCTTATAATTTTATCACATAAAAGAGAGATACACATAAGATACAGATAAGATACAGATAAGATAGAGCAGGGGGGCGCAAACTTTTTTCCATGCGCCCCCCTGCCGGCTGTCCCCTCACTCCCGCGCCCCCCCCAACCCCAACTTACCCGCGCTCCGGCGTAATGACGTCACGTTGCCATAGCAACGTGACGTCACATGACCTCGCAGTGTCCTTTTGACGCCGCGTTGCCATGGCGACGCAGGGAGGAAGCCGCCGGAGCCACGGTAATTTAGGTTTACAGAGGCCTTGCAGCTCCCCCGGCACTTAATTTAAGTGCCTTCGGGAAGCGCGCGGGGCCTCTGTAAACCCCGCGCCCCCCGTCGGCAGTGTCGCGCCCCCCCTGGGGGTCACGCCCCACAGTTTGCGCACCGCTGAGATAGAGGATACAGACAGATATAGATAAAAACCTTCTAAACAGATATCCATGAATAAACTCACTTGGTATGTTAATGACAAGACAGAGCAAATATACAATCAGGGACCCGTCCTGCTCAGACAACAAAAAATATTTATCACAACCCAGGACGGTCTGAAAACAACTCCTTAATCATACAAACACTCCCTCTCTTCACCAAAAACACCAAAGCTTTTAACAGGACTCTCACTTTAGCCCCTAACAACTCTTAACAACTCTTACACTTTAAAATGAATACACGAACAGAGAATAATAAACTCACTTGATACAGGTTTTCCATCACTCAGAGAAGACACCCTTTAAGGACCAGCTCTCTACACATCACTCAAAACAATTTTAAACTCAGGCTTTCCTCAAAAGGTGCCTTTTACCATGATTCTTATGAGCGCTCAGGTTTGAGTGACCGAGGAGTGGCCTGTCCAGGTGCTCTGCATCCGAGATATTGGAAACCATCCTCTGCTACCATCTGGTAAATCTGTAAAAATGTTACAACAAAAAATTCAGTTATCAAATGAGTTTATTTCAGGTGCACACAGCGGAGACAGCTTTAAAACAAAAAGCTCTCTCCCAGATAATACGGTATGAGATACATTTATACCCTAAAAACTAAAGCTCCACCCCTTTATGGGGGGCTTGCACGTCACTAAATATGACATCATTTTGTAATACATAACAATACTAAAACTGATGTAAGTTTGTAATACATAACAAATGATGTAAGTGTGCGTCAACTAAAATGACATAATCTTGTAATACATAACAAAAAATGAAATGATACATACATTCTTTAAGGGGTTGAATGTGAGAAATTATTTCTATCTCCGAGTCCACCAGACACTCGAATGGTGAGAAGTCGGTTCTAATTCTGATCTCACTTCTTAAGACTTTACCTGGCACTTAAATGTGAGACGTCTACTCAAATTCTAATCTCACTCCTCAAGGCTGTATGCCCCCTCCCTTCTTCTGCAGCTGGGCTGGCCAGAGCTGGTAAACACTGTGAGCGAAACATCTTTTAACCCACTATAACTTTCATGCAGCTTTCATACAGACAGAAGACAAAATGGATGACACAAACACAGCACATTACAACATAAATGACAGACAAGGACTAGAACAATAACAAGATGGCTGACAAAAATAGTCAGACAAAATGGCTGCTTTGACCCTAATGCTGTTTACGTCAGACCCCCTAATGTCTCAACTTCGTCAGTACTTTGAACTGCTAAAGTATTAGACTTTGAAGACAGCTCGCGAGCGCCCCCCTGAGTTTTTAGACGGTATTGCAGTATTGCAGACAGCGCTAATAAAATGCTAATATTACGAGCACTAAAATACCGGAACATATTCCGGGGGAAAAAAATACTGCATCTGCCCGCGGTTATCAGAGTTGCGCCGATACGGCCGCATTAAGATAAAGGCAGCCGCAGATGTAAATGTTAGGGGACGTGCCATCTGCTGCCACTCCGAAGCACAAGTCCATTTTTCAAATGGGCTTTCATTACGGGTACAATTACATGCATGCTCCAGGTGATGTTCATGCTGACTCCCCTGTTTTTTCCCTGGATGTTCAATATGACCATAATGTTTAATAGTGTCCTATTAGACCTCTCCAGTTGGGGATCCCCCTGCGGATGGTACAGCATTGTCCAAGATTTCTTCATCCCACAAGGGCGTAGCAACAACTTAATGAGGCGGCTTTCAAAATCTCATCTCTGGTCGGAAGGATTCTAGTGGGTAATTCATGATGAACAAAGTATTTGTCCCACAGTACCTTGGCGCCAGTAATGGTTTGCTGGTCCTTGGTTGGCAATGCCTGGGCATATCTGGTGAAGTGGTCAGTGACCACTAGAATGTTTCTTTTTTTTTTTTTTAAATGTTTTTATTAGGCAGGTATTCATCAAGGCGAATACAATGTATCAACATTGGCCTAATACAAAAACTTTTTACCATAAAAGAGAGAGGATAGAAAAGAGCTTCCCCTTTGGGTGAGGCCTCAGGTCCACATTGTGGGCCGAATAGAAAGGGGTATGAAAAAGAGAAAAGAGAGGGGGGAGGGGGGGAAACCAGATTGGGAGGGTGGGAGGGGTAAGAGGGGCGGTATACCCCCCCCCCCCCTCGCCAGACGTCCTAGACTATTGCTCTGGGTGTCTAATTCGTTTCCTCTTTCAGTAGAGGAGATCAATGGTTTTTAACTATTGTGTAAGCCATGGTTCCCATGTTTTATAGAAACCTATTGTGGCTCGTTTGAGGAAAACGGTCAGCTTTTCCATGAGCATTACCTCATTTATCCTTTTTTTTACCATTTGTTTGGAGGGAGTGGAGACCTTTTTCCAGGAGGCCGCGACCGAACATCTCGCCGCTGTGAGAATGAAGGAGATTAATTTCCTCATTGGTCGGTCAATTTCCTAAATTGGCCTGGCCAGTAGGTAGGTCAATGGATCAATAGGTATTGTGAGGTCCGTGACCTCTTTTATTAGGGTTTGTATAGTAAACCAATATTTCTCAATTTCAGGACATGTCCACCGAATGTGGACCATATCCCCCTTTTGTCCACAGCCTCTCCAGCAGAGATCGGAGACCAGAGGGTAGATTTGTTTTAACCTCACTGGGGTAAGATACCAGTAAAATAATATTTTATAGATGTTTTCCCTCGTTGTGGTACATATGGAAGTTCCTGAGGCTGCCTTCCAAATATCTTTCCAGTCCTCTCTGTCTATATCAATATTGAGATCCGCTGCCCATTTGAGCATATAATCATGAGCAGGAGGGTCCGCTGATCACTAGAATGTTTCTAAAGGTACTAATGACAAAAAGTCTATGCAAACAAAATCCAATCATCCACTGATGGTTATATTTACCAACGGAGCGGTACTTGTAGGCAGGGTCTTCCTTGGTACACACTGAATACAATTCTTCCAGTATTCTTCAATGTCTCTGGCCATTCGAGGCCAGTAGAACCGGTCTTTAACTAATCCCAACATATTGTTGGTACCCAGATGTCCATGGTTGTGGTGGAGGGAGCCGAGTACCACTTGCTGTATTTGTAAGGGAATACCAACAGTTTAGTTACCATGTGTTGAAATTTCTTGGTGACACTTCACAGCACTCCACTAACCATTACTGTATTAGGTCATTGTCTAACTAACAACCGGGTCTCGGGCAGCAACTCAGTGAGGGCCGATGTCGGCTTCTGATTGCTCAAAACTAGCCATATTTATTTTTAAACCTGGATCTGTCTGTTGTGCTTTTTGGAGATAAATCAGAGAGAGGGAGGAAAAATCAGAGCACTGCAAACAGACCAGGAACTGAAGCTCAGGGACCCAACTTGAAAAAATATATGTTTAAAACAAAAACAGATCTTCCCACGTGTTCCACACCACTAGGGTGCTTTCTCAAGGAATGTGGAAAAAAGGTATGGCATCCGTTTGATATAGTGCCCACTTATGACATCATAAGTTGTTAATTAAGAAAATACAATACAAGACAGGTATGAGAAAAAGTTTCACCATTGTGATCCTGCAACCAATTGGTCACATAATTAAAATGAATTGGCAACATGTTGCATGTATATATATATATATATATATATATATATATATATATATATATACATGTAGAGGTATCAGTACCGTGTTAGCCGAGCTTCAATAATCAAAAAATAAATAGATGATACCGTTCTGTGGCTAACGAAATGCTTTTATTTGTGCGAGCTTTCGAGATACACTGATCTCTTCTTCCGGCGATGTTACAATGAATATATATATATATATATATATACACACACAGTGGTTGACAAATCACCAAAAAATCTACTCGCCACACAAAAAAATCTACTCGCCACCTAGTACCAAACGTGTGCTGCTTGGGCCAATATTTACTCGCCCGGGGGTTAAATCCACTCGCCCGGGGCGAGCAAATGTATAGGTTTGTCGAACACTGTATATATATATATTAACACACAATCCCAGCAAGCTCAAACGCCCACACCCACCTAATCTTGACTATATGTAATGCCACATAGAGTGCCACTGGGCTGTGGCACATGAATATAGCAAACACAGGGGGTGACCAGTGCTACGTCCAAATGACAAAACATACATGGTAATAATTACAAGAAATGATGCTTCAGTATTAATAATAATGCTAATGCTAATAATAATAAAAAAAATATATATATATATATATATATAGCAGAGAGTAGCCGTGTTAGTCCAGTTGCGATAGTGCAGAATAAATGAGTTCTTCAGTCTTAGGTGATACCTTTTTTATTGGACTAACAATTTATGTCATAGGACAAGCTTTCGAGAGTTCTCCTCTCTTCTTCAGAAAAAAACTATGTACAACCTATCCCCCATGGAGAGATCTGCTATCAAGGAACTGCGCAACAACCACAACATCACCATCACACCAGCAGATAAAGGAGGCGCAGAGGTGCTTATGAACACAAATAAATACATAGAAGAAGGCAATAGACAACTGACAGACAACCCCTACTACAAGAAACTCACACATGATCCAACCCAGCAATATACAAAGCAACTAATGAATCTCATTCAAACATTCCCTAACCACCTGCAACCACAATTGAAGCAACTAATACCTGACAACCCAGGAGTTGGGATCTTCTACATGCTTCCCAAAATCCACAAACCAGGAAACCCCGGCAGACCTATTATAACAGGTATGGATACACTCACGGAACAAATATCAGGCTTAGTGGAGAATATCCTCAAACCTTTAGTCAGAGGCACCAACAGCTTCATACAAAATACCACAGATTTTCTCAATAATCTTAACCTCATCAACCAACTACCATCCAACACACTGCTAGTTACCATGGATGTAGAATCCCTTTACAGCAACATCCCCCACAAGGATGGTATTGAGGCATGCCTGCATTTCCTTACAACATCTCCCCTGGATCAGAAATACAGCGCTGATGTAATTACCAAACTGATAGAATACATCCTCACACACAACTACTTCAGCTTCAACAAGGAAATTTACCTACAACTAATGGGGACTGCAATGGGTACCAAGATGGCACCGCAATATGCCAATCTTTTCATGGCAAATCTTGAACAAAGATTCCTAACTACATGCCTCCACAAACCCTACAAATACTACAGATACATTGATGACCTGTTTATAATATGGACAGAGGGTGAAGAAAACCTAAAACAATTCCACGAGTCCCTGAACTCATTCCATCCATCTATTAAACTCAAAATGGATTATTCGGCAAACATAGTAAACTTTCTAGATACTACAGTAACACTGAAAGATGGAAAACTACACACATCTGTATACAAGAAACCAACTGACAGATGCAGTTACCTCCACAACTCCAGCTTCTATACCACTCATACAAAACAAGGTATCATATAACGCCAGGCTATAAGCAATAAACTTATTTGTCATTCTGCAAAATATATCCTCAGACTTGTGTTTTTATTCACAACTTTTACAATCCCACAGCCAGTCACAACCATAGAACATTCAATGTTAAAGGATCATACAGCTGCACATCCAGGAATATAGTGTATATGATTCAATGCAACAAATGTGACCAAGGTTGCTACACTGGGGAAACCAGCCAAAAACTACAAGGAAGAATGAATATGCACAGACACTCTATACTCCATCACGAAGAAGGAAGATACTGCTCACCTGTGGGACATCACTTCTCACAACCAGATCATTCCATAAATGATCTAAAAATCAAAATCCTCAATGGAATGTTAAAACGCACCCAAGAACGGAAAACATTTGAACTCAGAATGATAAGACTCTTTGACACCAAAACCAAAGGACTTAATGCGGACATGGGTTTTCTCACACCCTATCAAAATTGCTTGTAATTATCCTGCTTGCCTCTATTCATATCCACACTTTCTCTCTCCCCCCCAGTATCCCTCCCCCTCCCCACCTTTCTTTGACACTGTCCCCTGGCTTCAAACACTTTTAACACCCTACCTTATCTACAGTAAATATCTGTTGTTGTTTTTTTTCCTCTCTCTACACTGTTTTAGCCATTGAATCCTTTGTATATCAGTATTGCTGACCTGAAGAAGAGAGGAGAACTCTCGAATGCTTGTCCTATGACATAAATTGTTAGTCCAATAAAAAAGGTATCACCTAATACTGAAGAACTCATTTATTCTGCACTATCGCAACTGGACTAACACGGCTATTTTCTGCTTTATTCATGATGGAAGATACCCCATATAGCTGTATGAAAAAGACACTGACCAAACTGATTACAAAGGAATCACAACTAAACAGCGACATCTACTTCCTATCAGAATGCAAGAGAAGGAACTGGATACCAAATGGGCTGAAGATCAAAAACCCACTTGCAACAACACACAATTCCCATTTCGCTGAAGAACAATGCAAACGCCTCAGTGAGAAACTGAGAAACAAACTGATCCATCAACTATATGGAAAAAAACAGGAATTAGAACGGCAAAAATGCACAATACTCCAACCCCTGCAATTGCAAAGCAGGGCAAATACCAACAAACTGGAAAAAGATATGCAAACTCTGCACAAGAGACTGCAGTGGACCTTAATCAAGAAGAAACAGAAGAAATTACAACGCCTCTCTCAGTATGACTGCAGATCATGGACACAACATAAGGGATTTCAAACCAACAAAAAGCAGGACAACTACTTAGAACTAGAAACCAGAACTGAATCTTCAAGACAGATAAACAACCTCAACCCAGAAGAGTACAAAGCCTGCCAGGGAGTTATAAACCTGTCTGATTATAAACTCTCTAAACCAGAGATCTCTGTTCTCTCCAAGGGACTAACATTCTGTCCCACCACCAAACTGAATCAAATCCAATTATTCTCAGACCTAGAAGAATTCTTCAGGAGACTACGACTGAAAGAATACTTCCACAAAAAAGTGAGCACCCCCATAATGACAGAGAACAACAACAAGAAGAAGAACATGTACTTCACACCACCAACAGGACGCAACATCATATTTGACAGCTACATACAGAGCTTAAGATCACATGTTTCCGTACTAGCATCAACACAGCAGAAAAAAACTATGTACAACCTATCCCCCATGGAGAGTTCTGCTATCAAGGAACTGCGCAACAACCACAACATCACCATCAAACCAGCAGATAAAGGAGGCGCAGTGGTGCTTATGAACACAAATAAATACATACACTGGCGACACACTTTATTCGAGCTCGGCTAGTCCCACGAATTCGGGTATACCCGGGTGTATTGAGGTTTGTGACTGTTTTCTGCCCGAGTGCATTGAGTTATTTTCCAGGCAGGGATTGAAGCATTTTATTTCCGCTGGCTGCAATACTGCACAGTATATATATATATACTGCATTACAATTCATGAATTTATGCCATCTGGTAGACACGCGAAGCATTGCAGCCTATTAAATCCTAATCATTATCATTTAACAGATCAGCCGCCCATCAGCCAGGTATGAACCCAGGCTGGGAAGGCAAATGCAACGGGGCTTGTCAGAGGTGAGGAGCGGCGCATTCCAGGTATCTGCCAGGTACATACTGGGTATTTGCTCGAATAAAGTGTGTCGCAGCAGTAGAAGAAGGCAATAGACAACTCACAGACAACACCTACTACAAGAAACTCACGCATGATCCAACCCAGGAATATACAAAGCAACTCATGAATCTCATTCAAATATTCCCTAACCACCTGCAACCACAATTGAAGCAACTAATGCCTGACAACACATGAGTTGGGATCTTCTACATGCTTCCCAAAATCCACAAACCAGGAAACCCCGGCAGACCTATTATAACAGGTATGGATACACTCACGAACAAATATCAGGCTTAGTGGAGAATATCCTCAAACCTTTAGTCAGAAGCACCAACAAGATACCACAGATTTTCTCAATAATCTTAACAACATCAACCAACTACCATCCAACACATTGCTAGTTACCATGGATGTAGAATCCCTTTACAGCAACATCCCCCACAAGGATGTATTGAGGCATGCCTGCATTTCCTTACAACATCTCCCCTGGATCAGAAATAAAGCGCTGATGTAATTACCAAACTGATAGAATACATCCTCACACACAACTACTTCAGCTTCAACAAGGAAATTTACCTACAACTAATGGGGACTGCAATGGGTACCAAGATGGCACCGCAATATGCCAATCTTTTCATGGCAAATCTTGAACAAAGATTCCTAACTACATGCCTCCACAAACCCTACAAATACTACAGATACATTGATGACCTGTTTATAATATGGACAGAGGGTGAAGAAAACCTAAAACAATTCCACGAGTCCCTGAACTCATTCCATCCATCTATTAAACTCAAAATGGATTATTCGGCAAACCTAGTAAACTTTCTAGATACTACAGTAACACTGAAAGATGGCAAACTACACACATCTGTATACAAGAAACCAACTGACAGATGCAGTTACCTCCACAACTCTAGCTTCCATCCTACTCATACAAAACAAGGTATCATACACAGCCAGGCTACAAGATACCACCGCATATGCTCTGACACTGAAGACAGAAACAGGCATCTCACAACCCTGACCGAATCGTTCAGGCAGAAGGGATACAAACCAAAGACCATTGCCAAAACTATTACATCTGCAATAAAAGCTCTACGAGAACACCTGCTACAATACAGAGAGAAAGAACCTACCACACACATACCACTAGTGACCACATACAACCCTACCCTAGAGGGTATAAGAAAAATAATCAAAGATCTGCAACCCATGCTGACAGAGGATGCGACATTAAAAGAAATCTTTCCCAAACCTCCCATTCTTGCATTCCGACAACCACCAAACCTCAAACAGAAATTAGTCAGCAGAAAACTTCACAACGATTTTAAAGACATGGATAATGGCACAAAACCGTGCAGCAACAAACGCTGCAAACTCTGCAAACATATTTGCCAAGATCCCACAGCCAGTCACAACCATAGAACATTCAATGTTAAAGGATCATACAGCTGCACATCCAGGAATATCGTGTATATGATTCAATGCAACAAATGTGACCAAGGTTGCTACATTGGGGAAACCAGCCAAAAACTACAAGGAAGAATGAATATGCACAGACACTCTATACTCCATCACGAAGAAGGAAGATACTGCTCACCTGTGGGACATCACTTCTCACAACCAGATCATTCCATAAAAGATCTAAAAATCAAAATCCTCAATGGAATGTTTAAACGCACCCAAGAACGGAAAACATTTGAACTCAGAATGATAAGACTCTTTGACACCAAAACCAAAGGACTTAATGCGAACATGGGTTTTCTCACACCCTATCAAAATTGCTTGTAATTATCCTGCTTGCCTCTATTCTTATCCACACTTTCTCTCTCCCCCCCAGTATCCCTCCCCCTCTCCACCTTTCTTTGACACTGTCCCCTGGCTTCAAACACATTTAACACCCTACCTTATCTACAGTAAATATCTGTTGTTGTTTTTCCCTCTATCTACACTGTTTTAGCCATTGAATCCTTTGAATATCAGTATTGCTGACCTGAAGAAGAGAGGAGAACTCTCTAAAGCTTGTCCTATGACATAAATTGTTAGTCCAATAAAAAAGGTATCACCTAATACTGAAGAACTCATTTATTCTGCACTATATATATATATATATATATATATATATATATATATATATAGAAACCCTGTCTTCCCATAAGAGAAGGCACAAAAGCAGCAACACTCAGATATAGCAAAAAGACATGTATTAGCAGTGACCAAACAGCACACTCTAAACCCAACGTTTCGGTCCTGGCAGGACCTTCCTCAAGGGGGTGCTACCAGACAATGACACCCAGAGAACATATATACCCCATAGTTCACCATGTGAGGACAATTAGAGGCAGCTAATTGTACAATCCTGGAGCTCCACGAGTGCAATCAGTGTATGAGGTAGCACGGCGGTCATCTTGGAAATCAGGAGACAGAGCAATGTATGCTATCGCACATGTGCAGATGAGTACAGGCTCCCCCGGTGGACAAAAAAATCCTAGCATCCAATGTTGCTAGGAAACGCATGTGAGGCGTCATAAAGTCCTGGGAAGTGAGCTCAAAGTAAAGTTGCGCATGTGCAAGGCTCTGTGACAGCACCAGAACGTCAAGCCGATCTGTGCACATTCAGTGTCAATTGCATCAGCGTGGCAACTCCCTAAAGAAAATGACAGTGAAGGAACAAGTGAATCAACACATAAGGGGAATAAAAACAATTTCCAGAGCTGAGGGTGACTGTTTAGATGGCAAGGGGAGGGAGGGCAAGGGGAGGGAGGGATAACAAGGGAAAGGAGGAGGTAGAGCAAAAACATGCATATAAAATTAGGCAATTGTAAATGGCATACTGGTTAAATATTAATATTCAGTACTGCACCATTGGGGAACAATAATGCAAAGTCCCGGCTATGGAAACCTAATTATGAGCATCTATGCATTAATGAAGAGAAAAGGACACAGAACAAAAATTCAAAAGATGCAATCACAAAAAACATCCTAATTTGAAATCTTCATTTAGTCCTCGCAGAGCCATTGTGTTCAGTTCAAAAATCATGCGAGTTTCAAGTTGTAACAGCAATTTGCCCCTGTCTTCTCCACGGGGGCCAGCATGTGCTTGCATGATGGGCATGCATCGTAGCGTTGCCAAGCTATGCTTGTGATCTTTAATCGCTACCGGTTGCAGTTTGAGATCCTCATTATTCGTATTGTCAAGTAATGACTTCCTGATGGAGAAGCGGTGCAAGCTCATACGCTCCTTCAACATACATGTGGTTTTACCAATATAATACAGGTCACATGGACACCGGATGATGTATACAATGAATTTACTCTCACAGTTCATGTAATCCTTTATTTTAATGGCTTTTCCACTGTGTGGATGGACAAAGCTTTTCCCCAATATCATGTGTTGACAGTTTATACAGCCATGACATTTGTGTACACTGGGAGTTTTGGAGAGCCAATTCGTAGGGCTGGCATACTTGGATACCGGATCTGCCTGTGTCAATAGGTCACCTATGTTTCGCCCCCTGCGGTAACAGAATAATTGTGGTTTGGTGAAGGTTTTCCCAATCCTTTTGTCGTTTTCCAAGATGTGCCAGTGTTTCATGATACTTCTACCAATAGTACATGATGAAGTACTAAAAGTGGTATTAATCCCAAAACGATCTGAAGTGCTGGTTTGGATGGTTGGTTTGAGGAGTTGATCACGGGAAAACCTTCTTGCCTTGGCTAAGGCCTCTTTGACCTCTTTGTGGTTATAACCTCTTGCAAGGAACCTGTGTGTCATACACTGTAGCGCTTCATTGAACTCGTCACTCCTACTGGTGATCCTCAAGACCCTAAGAAATTGAGAATACGGCAACCCCTTCTTCAGAGCATCAGGGTGGTGACTACTGGCCAGAAGTAGGGTATTTCTGTCCATTGCTTTATGATGAATCTTCGTCAGCAGCCGGGTAGGTCCCTTGTAAACAACAGTGTCAAGAAAGACGATCTGCTCATTGCTGTAGTTGAGGGTAAATCTTATGTTTGATGGAATAGAGTTCAGGTATTCCAAAAATTGCAACAGGTCTGCTTCAGAGTCATCCCATATCAGGAACAGATCGTCAATATATCTCATATATGTCCTGATATTATTAGCATATGGGGAATCATACAGGATATGGGTTTGTTCATATTGGGCCATGTTAGACCCCATCGCTGTGCCCATACATTGTAGAAAGAATTTTTTCTCGAATTTGAAAAAATTCTTATGGAGCACAATGTCTATAAGCAGAAGTAAAAATTCTATTGACGGACCAGTATAGCCAATGAATTTGTCTAGATGATCCTTTACTGCTTCCATACCCTCAGCATGCCCAATATTCGTATAAAGACTCGAAACGTCCAATGTGACCAGGAGGCAGTTAGTAAGGTCAAAATCCAAGGCTTATAATTTATTAATAAAGTCAGTGGTGTCTTTTATATAGCTTGGCGTACTGACCACAATCGGCTGTAGATGAAAGTCAATATACTGAGAGGGGTTTCCCTGGTGGAGAGGTCAAAGACTTATGCACTTTGGGTAAAATGTATATCACTGGAGTGATCTGGAATTCCTGTGTTAAGAATTTCCCCGTTTCCTCCGATATCCACCTATTGTTAATGCCAAGTTGTATTATGGTATCAATCTCTTTTTTATAAATGTGGGTGGGATCACCTTTCAGTTCTTTGTAAAGCAAGCATACATTAAGTTGCCGCATTATTTCTTCTCTATATTGTTCACAGTCCATCACAACTATGCCCCCCCCCCCCTTTGTCCGCTGACTTAATAATGATTGCAGTATTATCCTTAAGTGACTTGATTGCAAGGTGCTCCTCTTTGGTGAGGTTAAAAAAGCTTTATTTTTTATTTTTAACAGCATCCCTGGTATCCGCTTCCACCAGACTAATGAATGTCGTGATGTTTCGATTATGAACCTGGGGGTCAAAAGAACTCACCTGTTTGAAAGGTTGTAATGTCCGATTTTCTTCATTAAGCGTAGAGTCGTCTCGCTGATATCTGCAGAAGAAGTCCTTCAAGCGAAGGCGTCTATTGAGCCTGTATAGATCTACCTCCCAGTCAAATGGGTCCAGTGTATGTGTTGGCACAAATGATAAGCCCTTTTCAAGGACACTCTTTTCCGATGGTGTTAACATGTAGGATGAGATGTTATACACTACGTCCTTCACTTCTTGGCCTTCTGGACCCCTCTGTCCTTTGATTGCCTTGGAAGACATCTTGTTGCTGCGGCCGCCGCCCCTGCAGGTCTTCCGCCAGCGTCTGGGTCATGGGGTGGGGGTTTCTGATGTATTTCACCCCCTAGTCCTAAAAAAGGATCCGTGCGAGCAGTGTCTTGGTTGTCCGAGTGGTCAGTATCACTAGTGTTGTACGCACTCCCCGCGGTGCCTGCGCGTCTTCCCCTTGTGTTCTTCCGTCTTTGGCCTGGTCTCCCTGGAATCGTCTCACTGATGCCCAACAACCATTTATAGACGTGCCGTTCCTTATAGTCTGTGGTAACTTGTTTCAGTTTCTCACGTTTGTATGTAATGAGGCTTTCTCTATAGGCGTCGACTGCTACTTGTAGTTTGTCAGTCCAATTAACCTCTTTGTCAGCGGTCAGGGCACGGTCATTTTTTGTTTTAATGGTGGCAATCTCAGCTCTAATCCGATTCAATTCTTTAGTAGATTGTTCAATGACCAATATTATCAGATCTAATGAGCATTTATTGAGAATACTGATCCAACGTTTACAAAATTCTGGATCAGAACGTCCAATAGTTGGCTGATTTTTAATGCGGAACCCTCTTGGTAACAGTTTCTCACGGTGATAGTGAGAGAGGGTTGCACCATGAAGGAAAAAATCAACTTCCCTCTTGCTCAGTTTAAGCAAATCATTAAAAATATCAGAAACTTTTTCTGTGCCAAAAATTTCCTCTATCGAATCTTTATACCTGATTCTAGAAATATCAGTCTCACTATAACACAAAGTATCTGATATAGATGAAAACAGACCCCCACATCTGGAAATTCTTCCATAACATACAATCTCTATGATATCTATCTAGAAATATATTAAGCAGTAAGAACCACAATATAGTCACTGAGTTAGACTGCACCACAACCCAGTGAGCAAAACACAAAACAGGGTGCTTGTAACAGGGGACTTATCCCTGTTCAGTAATGTGCCTTTAATCTAGCAGTGTGGTAGTTAATTACTAAACACAACCTGCCTGATTAGATTGTTTACAAAAAGCCTGCCTTTGAGACAGGAAGTGACTCTCCTTAGCTCTGACTGAGAGCTGACCTTTGGAGCTGATTTCAAGACACAGGGAAAACTACTACACCTGAAGTTTAAACAGGAAGTGAGAAGATTTCCCCTCCAAGAAGCAGATAAGACTTTTATTCTTAAGAGACTGCTTATGTCTGCTTATTTTCATGCTATATGTTTTGGGGCTGCGTGACATGCTTAACTAATGGAGATGTGAACCAATTGCATAGGATTTCACTAGAAATACTCCCAAGTGAATGGAAGCTTTGTCCCCCCCCCCCCCCCCCCTGTGTTTGGATAATTTCCTGATGAAAAGGAACAGGCACAATAAAGCCTATTATAATTTCACATTATAAAGCCTCCTAATTGTGCACCTCTGTGAACGTCCGTCAACAGTGCTCAGCTCATATATATATGTACAACAAAAAGCATCAGCCAGCACTCCAAGCAAAAAATTGTGTACCTCTGTGAACGTCCGTCTACATTTGGTATCCGAGGTGGGACAAGAGGTGTCCTTGTAGTTAAAAAGGACCGGAGATTTTTATGTGAAATATTTTTTTATGCTTTTTGCCTACAAACAATCTGAGAAAAAAAAAAAAAACCTCATGCAGCAGAGATCAGAGTTAAAGGGACACACCACTGAAACTTACACTGCATTGAAACTTACAAAACCACAGATGGACTCTTTGCCCCAATCCCAAGAGGAGAGAGACTGCTGAAGCAGCTAAAACTTTATTTGCCTATCACAAAGCGTAATATGTCATTGAAATAGGGGTTTTGCCTTCCAGCCATAGTCAGGGTTCAAGAAGTGAGTCAGCCCTTAAAAGGGATAGGTGTTTGTTGTTTTCAAAAGTTTCGCTGAAGCAGTGAATACAGATGGTGACCCACGAGTGGTACTGATTTTGCAAATAAAGGTTGCCACACCGCATAGGGCTACCAGCTGTGAATGGAGTATATGCAGAAAAGTGTGAAAATTGATACAAGACTGTGCTGAAGCAGGGGAATTTTTAGCAAACAAATGCTGAGTGTAAAATTGCCCTATAAAGGAAAAGGTTTTTCAAAGCCAATTGCTGAGTGTTGAGTCCACTGCAAAGAATGTTTTTTTTTTCTGCAAGTAAAAAAGTATGCCTATTATCTTGGGAGCAAAACAGACACCCAAAGTGTGAAGTGTGAATGCCATAATACCCAAAGATGAGACTGAAAATTACTGAACTCAGGCAGAAAACTAAATTCTGTTGCTGAAGCGAAGGTATTTCACCTAGCAAGTAAATGGTGTATAGCAAATAGACTTTTTTACCTAGCAACTGCACAACTTGTATACCTGATAAAAGAAAATGCATGCACAGTACTGCTGATATTGAAAAAAAAATTACCCAAGAAAGAAAAGTCTACAGAGATGCCTGTGAGAGATACAACCTCTACAAGCAAAATATGCCCATCTGTAGGACTACCACAATTGGGGGTTCTAGAAAATACAGTGGCAACAGCTGCAATAGCGCCTCTTGAGGTCAGGAAGAAAATTACACCTGATAGCCTAAAAATGGAGGACAAGATGCAGCGTTCCTGTAATGAACCCTACCCCACAGAAGAGTGGCCCTTCCAGTCCAATAAAGAGGAAGACATCTCTTACGGGGAACCCGAACCGAGTCACACCCACAAAACACCGCAAGAATGGTGGGGGTGCCTGAACTCGGCACGAACAGAAAAGACCGCTCCATTTGATGACGAATATAATCAGCAGGAGACAGAGCGGGAGCAGTGGATCACCGAATATTTCTGTCAGCTAAAGCAGCTGCAAGAAAAGCCTGGCGTATATAATGAAGCTGCTAAAATTTCAAATGAAGATGGAGACCCCAATATCCCTGAAGGGACGGTGTCATCCAAATCAAAAAGGCGGAAAAAGAAAAAGAAAAGCAGTTCTTCACTTACCGTGGAAGGAACAGACACGTCCGCAGATCCTGTGGAGGAAAAGGGGGACCGAGTTGCCCTGCAGCCTAGAGAAAATTGAGAATTCGTCCCGCGGGTAACCGAATATCCAGAGGGCCCAAGGCAGAAGTCGTGTACCCCAAAGAAGTGTCTGTCCGGTGCCAACAGTGAGGAACCCTCGGCCAACCATCCCAGGGAAGTGGAGTCGGAGCCAGTGAGTGACGATCCCTTGACCAGCCCTGAAGATGCACTGCAAGCTGCCAGGCATGACTGTGATCTACTCTGTGAAGAATTGGAAAGGGAGAGAAAAAATAATGCTGAGCTACTGAAGACTGTGCTCGCAATTTACTTTTCGGCCAAGACCGAATTGGAGGATCTCAAGACTGAGCTTGATACTGCAAAGGCTACTATTTCCGCCATGGAGGAAAAGCAGAGCCAATCTGATAAAATGGTGGCTACGCTAAAGCGGAAGTATGAGGAGGCACTGAAGCAGATGACAGTCTTCCAGCAAGAGGTTCACACTCTTCGCATAGAGCTGAATGCCTCACAACAGGAGGTCAACAGTGTCCGAATAGAGGTGGACATATCTCAGAAAGAGGTTCAGACACTCCACAGAGCACTGGATGCCTCACATCATGAGACCAACAGCTGCCGCACAGACCTGGAGGTTTCCAGAAAGGAACTACACAGTCTCACTGAGGAGCTGGACATTGCTAAAGAAACTATTGGTAATCTTGAAACAGATCTCAAAGTCTCTCAGAAGGAGCTTCAGACCCTCAACATAGAGAAGGAAGTCTCACGCCAGGAGATTGTCATTCTCAAAGCAGATGTGCGTAAATGGAAGGAGGACTTCAAAGAGACCCTGAAGCATACAGAGACTGAAAAAGGAGAAAGTTCAAGATTAAAAAGAAAAAACTTAAAACTGAAAGAAGAAAATTTTCAGTTGACAGAAGAAGTCAAGGAAAAGTTTGACGCAGAGCACCGACTGCAGAACCAACTGCAAGGTCTGCGTACACACCTCCAGGATGCTGAGGAGAAGCAGCAAACGCTATAGGAAGAAAAACTGCAGGCTGCTAAAGAGGTACAAGCGCTGCAGGAACGTCTGAATACCCAGTACGTCCCCACAGAGCAGTATGAGGAGCTAAAGGCCACGCTGTATGTCTTCAGAGCATCGTTGGAAGCGGAGCTTCGATACCAGGTGACTCTGTATGAGAGGGAGCGTGAGAAGGCTCAGAAACTGGAGCAAGAGCTGGAGAGACAGAGAGACTGTTCCATTCCCTTGAGTCAGTACACCAAGGAGAAAACAGACGCAGCGGCAACCTTGACGACAAAAATTACAGAGCTCCAGAATATGAAGGAGACTGATACAGATTCCTCCAATACGGAAAAAGGTATTGGCTCTGCCCAAGCACCAGTATCCCACAGTAACTAATGCCCGTAAGGACAAGGGTACAGTGAGAGTTGGGGACTCCTCGCAACTTCAAAACAAAATTACGAAGTTTGAGCCACCAAAGAAAGCACTAGCCAACCCTAAAGCTGCCCAACAGGCAACAAACAGAGATAGGAGTGCTGAATCAAAGCCAGAAGAATCCTTAGCTGAAGAAGCTGAACTGGCAACTCTGTGGTGTGGAGAAGCTGCAGAAAGACCACTTCAAGAGCAGAAAACTCTAAGGGCTAGTCCTAACTGCTCTACAACTGTTGCCATACACTTTGTCTACAAAAAGAGGAGTGCCCGACGCAACAGAAATCTCAAGACCACGCACACGATAAAAAGACTTTACGTGGAAAAAGTCCTCCTCGAGCGACTGAGGAGTGCTGATCTCAAGCATCTTTGGTAGGAGACAAAAATAAACTGGAGAAAGGGCTCCAATCCCAGCGGGACAGAGGGTTCTCTTCCTCCATCCACTCTCATTCAAGTCACAGAGATATCTAGAATGAGAGTGGAAGGATGGGCTTTTGCCGTGGTAAGCCTGAGCTTCCCACAAACAAGGGAGGTATGTAACAGGGGACTTATCCCTGTTCAGTAATGGCCTTTAATCTAGCAGTGTCGTAGTTAATTACTAAACACCACCAGCCTGATTAGATTGTTTACAAAAGCCTGCCTTTGAGACAGGAAGTGACTCTCCTTAGCTCTGACTGAGAGCTGACTTTTGGAGCTGACCGGTCTTGAGCTCTGCACAGCAGAGCTGATTTCAAGACACAGGGAAAACTACTACACCTGAAGCTGAACCAGTAAGTGAGAAGATTTTCCCTCCAAGAAACAGATAAGACTTTTATTCTTAAGAGACTGCTTATATCTGCTTATTTTCATGCTATATGTTTTGGGGCTGAGAGACATGCTTAACTAATGGAGATGTGAACTAATTGCATAGGATTTCACTAGAAATACTCCCAAGTGAATGGAAGCTTTGTTCCCCCCCCTGTATTTGGATAATTTCCTGATGAAAAGGAACAGGCACAATAAAGCCTATTATAATTTCACATTATAAAGCCTCCTAATTGTGCACCTCTGTGAACGTCCGTCAACAGTGCTCAGCTCATATATATATGTACAACAAAAAGCATCAGCCAGCACTCCAAGCAAAAAATGTAAAGTCAAGGTGCATGCTCCATAGAAATCAATATAAAAACCCTGTCTTTCCATAAGAGAAGGCACAAAAGCAGCAACACTCAGATATAGCAAAAAGACATGTATTAGCAGTGACAAAACAGCACACTATAAACCCAACGTTTCGGTCCTGGCAGGACCTTCCTCAGGGCGGTGCTACCAGACAATGACACCCAGAGAACATATATACCCCATAGTTCACCATGTGAGGACAATTAGAGGCAGCTAATTGTACAATCCTGGAGCTCTACAAGTGCAATCAGTGTATGAGGTAGCACGGCGGCCATCTTGGAAATCAGGAGACAGAGCAATGTATGCTATCGCACATGTGCAGATGAGTACAGGCTCCCCCGGTGGACAAAAAAATCCTAGCGTCCAATGTTGCTAGGAAACGCATGTGTGGCGTCATAAAGTCCTGGGAAGTCAGCTCAAAGTAAAGTTGCGCATGTGCAAGGCTCTGTGACAGCACCAGTACGTCACGCCGATCTCGTACCCCATTCAGTGTCAATTGCATCAGCGTGGCAGCTCCCTAAAGAAAATGACAGTGAAGGAACAAGTGAATCAACACATAAGGGGAATAAAAACAATTTCCAGAGTTGAGGGTGACTGTTTAGATGGCAAGGGGAGGGAGGGCAAGGGGATATATAAAAAAAAAATTCCAATAATTTAGTAAAAACATCAAACTGTTTGAGGTGCCGCTCATAGTGCATGAAAACCTAGTCCTGATAACTGCTCTGTGTAAAATACAAAGGAACTCTGTGTGAAAATATAACAATAAACTAACCTTATTCACATATATTGAAAAGCCATTGGCACTGAAATGACAATAATGTGTCTTTAAATGAACTATTCAAAAGGAAACATCATATATAGAACAAAAATAAATATAAATATAAGCCTTATTCACTCTGTGTCCCTCAGAACAAACAACCATATGTATGCTCTTGGTTGTAAAATATACAACGCCCTAGGAAATTGACGACAATAGACAGTGTTCGACAATCATATACATTTACACGCCCGGGGCGAGAGGATTTAACCTCAGGGCGAGTAAATATTGGCCCAAGCAGCACACGTGTTTGTTTTTTTAAATTTCCCTGATCGCGCTGAATTTTCCCTGCTCACGCTGAAAAAAGAAAAAAAACTCCCCCTACCTGACAGCTGATTGGCGCGCTCTCCCAGGCTTTGTGGGCGCGTGGCCAGGCTCTATATGAGCCCGCCCCTAATGAGCAGCCATTCTTTTCCCATGGAGGACACAGTAAGTACCATCTGTGCCATCCCCCCCTCCCTCCCTGCCCTCCCCGCCGCTTCTGCCCCTCATGTCCCCCCGGTCCAGTGTGAGAGAGTGCGGCGGGAGATGGGAGCAGGGATGCCCCTTATGTCCCCGCTTCCCCCCGGTCCCGTGTCATAGAGCACGGCGGGAGATGGGAGTGGGGATGCCCCATCATGTCTCCGCTTCCCCCCGGTCCCGGGTCATACAGCGCGGCAGGAGATGGGCGCGGGGGGAGCGTGGTGGTGCTGGCCACGGCCTTTCCAAAAGGTGTGTAGAGAGAGAGCGTGTGTGTGTGTGTGTGTGTGTGTATATATGGTAGCGTGTGTGTGTATATAGGAGCTGTGTGTGTGTGTATATATGGGAAAGTGTGTGTGTCTGTGTGTATATATGGGTATGGGTGTGTGTGTGTGTGTGTGTGTGTGTGTGTGTGTGTGTGTGTGTGTGTGTGTGTGTGTGTATATGGGAGAATATGGGAGTGTGTGTGTGTATATGGGAGAGTGTGTGTGTGTATATGGAAGAGTGTGTGTGTGTATATGGAAGAGTGTGTGTGTGTGTGTATATGGAAGAGTGTGTGTGTGTATATATGGGTGTGTGTGTGTGTGTGTGTGTGTGTGTGTGTGTGTGTGTGTGTGTGTGTGTGTGTGTGTGTGTGTGTGTGTGTGTGTGTGTGTGTGTGTGTGTGTGTGTGTATATATATGGGAGAATGTGTATGTGTGTATGGGAGTATGTGTGTGACACCAGAGGTACCCCCCCAATCAGTCATCCCCCCTGCCCAAGTCAGTCACCCCTGCCTCAGTCAGTCACTTCCCCCCCAGTCAGTCATCCCCTCTCTCTGGTCTCCACTCTCTCCGGTCTCCCCCCTCTCCTCTCTCTGGTCTCCCCTCTCTCCTCTCTCTGGTCTCCCCTCACCTCTGGTCTCCCCTCTCTCCTCTCTCTGGTCTCCCCTCTCTCTGGTCTCCCCTCTCTCTGGTCTCCCTCTCTCTGGTCTCCCCCCTCTCTGGTCTCCCCCCTCTCTGGTCTCCCCCCTCTGTGGTCTCCCCCCTCCCCTCTCTCTGGTCTCCCCCCTCTCTGGTCTCCCTCTCCCCTCTCTCTGGTCTCTCTCTCCCCTCTCTCTGGTCTCCCCCCTCTCTGGTCTCTCTCTCCCCTCTCTCTCTCCCCTCTCTCTGGTCTCCCCCCTCTCTGGTCTCTCTCTCCCCTCTCTCTTGTCTCCCCCCTCTCTGGTGTCCCCCCTCTCTGGTCTCCCCCCTCTCTGGTCTCCCCCCTCTCTGGTCTCCCCCCTCTCTGGTCTCCTCTGTCTCTCCCTCCCTCTGTCTCTCCCTCCCCTCTCTGTATCTGGATATCTTATTTACCCTATATATCTTAACTGTCCTATACTACACCAAAATAACCTATACTGCTTTCTTCCAAATCTAACTCGGATCACACGGAAGACATCGGAATCCCCCCTAACCCAGAAGACAGGTAGAAAACACCTCCCCTCCAACTTATAACATTGCGGGAATGAGGTACCTGGACATTGAGGGACTGCGGATCAGGTAAGATCCCAGGCGGGATTGCTGCTTTAGATATTGTGAAGCGGGGACGTCCAGACACTGGTTAAGGGGTTCAGGAAACTAGTCATTCACATCTGGCTTTTATTTCTAGATCTGACATTGACACACACACGTAACAAGGACTAATTGTAGTATAATGTAATACAATAAATACATTTATGTCAAAAATGAATGTTGTTCTGACTAGGAATTTATTAAATGTATTTTATTTATATATTTTATTTTAAAGCGGGGTTGGGGGCGGGGTTGGGGGCGGGGATGGGGCGGGACTAGGTGGCGAGTAGATTTTTTGGTTGGGCGAGTAGATTTTTGGGTGATTTGTCGAACACTGACAATAGATATTCCTAATTATCTATACATTGAGCTCTGAGAATATTAGAGAATCATGCCTGCTTAATCTTTTCAGCCCTTTCATGACTAATTGTGCAGGGTGTGTAGGCAAGGGGTATAGCAGTGGGGGATATCCCCATACAATCAGCAACCCTGTTCAGGCTCACTGTCAAAGAACCTGAAGGTGTCTCAATTTAATTGCACAAGATTTGTATCCCAGTGCAGTAATTTCCTCCCACTGACCGTCCGTCTCCTGGGTATCTCTGCGAATCTGGGACAGCCCGTCACTGTCAATGTTCTGCTTCCCTGGTTTATATTTCAGGCTGAAATGTACGTGGCCAATGCACCTAGCCACCTATGACCAGTGGTATCCAATTTAGCCGAAGAAAGGATATGTGTGAGTTATTGTCCATGTGCACCACAAATGTTGACCGTATAGATAGTCATGTAATTTGTGAACTACTGCCCATTTCAAGGCCGGAAACATAAGCTTGTGCACCAGGTGATTATTTTCCAATGGCACTGGCCCACCTGCTCATAAATGCTACAGACTGAAGACCCTCTGAATGGTTCTGATCTAATATAGACCCTAGTCCCTCTAGGCTGGCTTTCACATGTAATAAATAGGCTTTTGTGGGTCGGCAAATGCCAGTATTGGTGCATTAGTAAGGCAAGCCTTGATGGATTTGAAGGCCTCCCCACAATTGTGCGTCCATCTATCTCTACATGGTTCATTCATTTTGAAGTAATCCTGGATGGCAGCCAGGGGCAATACTGGATCCTCAAGTCAGTGGGTAACCTTTGGTCAGTTGAGTCATTGGCTGAACTATGGCCAAGAAATTATCCATGAATCGCCTATAATATCCGAAGAACCCTAAGAATAATCATAGCTCCATCAACTGCCTGGGCGTGGATGCAATAACCTCGAATTTGGATGCATCTGTAGGCACCTCTTCTTCGGACACTCTGCGTCCCACATAAGTGACGGACATTTGACAGAAGTGACATTTGTCTAGGGATAGCTTCAGTCTGCTCTGACTTAGCCGGTCCAGTACCTTCATCATACCGTTGGAGCTCTTAAAGCAGCAAAACATGTGAAATCTTATATGGGTTTTTAAAAATAAATCAGTTCTGTAGTATTAGATAATATTTACTGCACTTAAAAATAATATTATGCAACTCTTAATGACATTTTTAAAGCATCTTTTGATTTCTATAGTAGGTTTTAGCACACTTCCCAAGTAGTGCAAGATCTTTGCAAGGTTCATGCGTGTAGTGCCCGCGACGGCGACTTCGCCCAAAAACAAAAGCATTACCGCCATCGCGACGGCGACAATGCGACAGAGCGACGTCGCGTCGTGAACTTTGGAAGCTGGCAACATTTGATTTTTCAAGAGCTGTCGCCTCATGTGACAGCCCCTGAACCAATCAAATGCCAGAAAGCCCGCGCCGCTACCGCAAAGCAAAATATAACTTTCACTAGCGGTGACGTCACCCATCGCGGGCACTATACGCGCGGCCTAACACTTACCTGTTTGTGATAATTTGTAGCCAATATTCCCCCAGTTTGAGCTGTAAACTGGAACAGTAGATAATGATACCTTAGTAATATAAGGATGCTTTGAAGCTGCTGAGTTACACTGTCTGAAGCAGCCTTTATGTTAGTAACATCATAAGGATTTTTACAGATTTATAACAGGAGCACCAAACGATTGCCAGCTTAGGTAGTAATATAGAATTATATATTGCCACATGCATTAAATATAGAAATAAGAGGGGAAAAATGGGAGAATGTAGTATTGCTGCTTTAACGGCGTATTATTGTAGCAGGCTCTTTATACTGTTTCCATTGAGGATCCCCTCTGACAGTGCAAGTTCCTCCTGCTGCTCTCACATGGATGCTCTGCTGGGGCTCTTTATGATGATACAGTAAATGCTCTGCCTGCAGCCAGCGTCTGCACACATATGCGGAATGTAGACTGGCTGCAATAGTCAGTCCTGAGATCTCTCAGGTGCGCGCAGATCTGCTATAGCAGCTCTGTGCAGTAGCTTTCCCCCTGCGAGTCCTTCCAGAGACTCTAAGGCTGCGCTTATAGTGCCAGTGACAGCGACACAATGTTGCGGCAAAACAAATGCATTGCCGCCATCGCATACGCTTATAGTAAGCGCGAGGCGACGGTGCGAAGGAGCGACGGATTGGTCGCAATCACTAGATGTCATCTGTATTTGATTTTCCAGCGACCGTCGCGTCACCATCGCCGGCACTATAAGCGTAGCCATACCGCGCTCCTTCCTTAGTCCCCCCTCTCCAGAGTCCAATCTTATTGACTGAGGCCCTGTACATTAGAAGTCACATACTCCTGTACCGGACATGGCTCCATGCTGCAGAACAGCAAGCCGCAAGTTGTAGTTTCCTATTGTAGCCAAGGAGCAGTGTATGTGTGTCAGCTGCCAGTACTTACAAGGGGGTTGCACACCCTAAATAAAAATGATACAGTTTTCAATTCTGCCAGGTATCACACTCGCCCTTCCTAATATCCCCTAGTTTGCCTTGAAAGGCTTTCAATTGCATGGCATGTTTGTATTCACTGTTTCCATTTGATTTTTGTATTACTGTAGGTATACAGATGGAAATAGTTTGTCTGTTAATAGAAACGACCTTCCCAACAATTCTTGGAAAGTTTCTTTATGTGGCCTTTGCCCTGTCCTACACAAGGACATATTCACCCACTTGGTACTGTCTTAAATCTGCCCAGTTGTCAAAATCACATTTGCTCTTCTCTGCCATAGCAGCTACAGTGCGAGCAATCTGTGCGGTGGCCAGCCATGCCCAGGCTGGCATTCTGTGTCCTAACATAACTTCATGTTTGTATGTCTGTTAACCCTTGATCTTAGTCAACATAATACAAAAGGTAACAAATTATGCCAATTACTGCCATTAACATTGCAGATTTAAACTCAGCTCTTTCTTTAGCTGGCCATTCATCCTTTCCACACACCCTCCTGCTTGGGATGGTAATATGTAAATTCCAGGGCAAATCTAGTGGAGGGAGTGGGGATAGCTTCCACTCATCTAGAGAATGCATCTAGTTAGCTGTCTAGCTGGGTCTTGTTTTGTGCATTTAAAAGAAGTGTTAATGTGACCCTCCACTACTTTGCGTATGGTGGACAACCACCACAATTTACTTTGTCCAGAGTTTCCTGTAATTTAGGTTGTCCTCCTACTTCAGAGCCATGTCAGAGCCATGTCAGTAACAATTTTCTCAAATGTGAGGGCACTACCCAGATCCAATTATTATTATCACATATGCCAGCATGTCATAAATTATCTTGCAGGGTTATTTCCCTAAACATGAGTCTGTTTTATCCACTAATGCAGACAATTCCAAATCGTATAGCTGGGATTTGCTGAGATTATTTTATATGACTGCCTTTTTCTATATATGAGCGGGTTAAAATATTCTAGTAAACAACAGCAGTGTTTTCTGTCCTTAGTGTCTGCCAAATTGTTCCCTTAAGCTATGACACCTTTCTTTAGGCGAGGTTTGACTTTAATGAGTTTAACTCTGACACAAGCTGTCTTTCCCACAACTTTCTGTGAAGAATAGGAGTGCTGTCATGGCTTTCTTTCCAAAACTGCAGAAAAATAACTGCACCTCTGAACACACACATGGAATCAGTAATAGCCAAATGATAACCACTGTCATGAGGGGGGCTATGCCAGGCCTGAATAAAGGGGTCACTCCCCCCCCCTGCTGGCAGACCCTACAATCATGCGTGGGACACAAGGGGTTAATGTGTGTTAGGTAATAGCTTGCATTCCATTGTCACATCTGTTTTGTCCCCAGAATAAGGCTGCAACACCCTGCAGCTCTGTGTTATATTCCTGTATGTGTATAAATCATGTTGGGAGGGAAAGGGTTAACCATATTGTATGTATAATCCTGTGTTCCCTTCCCTCCCATTGTCGGCCCCGGTTTGCAGGGTCAGAACTGCAGTTAACCCATATCTCAGCGGGTGAACAAGCTAGCCAGCTAATTTTTGGAGAGATAATAGTACACATTTAGACAAGGTTGCACATGCATTTTTTAACATATTCCTCCACCAAAAGTTATATGTTAGGACTTGTCTATTTTTCTGCTATATGTGATAAGGCCGAGCAGAGCTAAGCAAATTGGGCTTTGATATGCTAAGTGTAGGCAAGGAAGGAATAATTAAAGTCCTTTGAGAGGTCCTACACTTCCCGACCCCTGTGGTTAAGTAGCACCAGAGGTGAGGCCATATGCTGATCCAGGGGTCTATGACCCACCCCCTTGAATATGCAGACCTAGTCTCCCAACTAGATGATAACCACTTCACCTGTCAAAAGTGACACCCTGAGACAAAGCTTCGCTGGTCCCAGGTCACCGTCAGTCAGACCTGCTGGTGCCAAGGATTTTGGGCCCCTGTTTCCTAAGTGGGGCGACTCAAAAGTGCAAGAAAAATATATAATAGCTCCATGAGTTCCTTGTTTTATTCTTAGAATTTTACGATGTATTAATACATTGTAACATCGCCGGAAGAAGAGATCAGTGTATCTCGAAAGCTCGCACAAATAAAAGCATTTCGTTAGCCACAGAACGGTATCATCTATTTATTTTATTGATTATTGAAGCTCGGCTAACACGGTACTGATACCTCTACATATATATATATATATAGTGCAGAATAAATGAGTTCTTCAGTATTAGGTGATACCTTATTTATTGGACTAACAATTGGTTGACCTGAAGAAGAGAGGAGAACTCTCGAAAGCTTGTCCTATGACATAAATTATTAGTCCAATAAAAAAGGTATCACCTAATACTGAAGAACTCATTTATTCTGCACTATCGCAACTGGACTAACACGGCTATTTTCTGCTTTAAAAAAAAATATATATATATATATATATTTATATATATATATATATATATATATATATATATATATATATATATATATATATATATATACAGGTAGTCCTCGGTTATCCGACACAATGCGTTACTCAAAATGGCGTTGTAAAGCGAAACGTTGTAAAGCGAAACACGTTTTCCCATAGGAACACTGTGTAAATGAAAGGTTCCGTTCCTGAAGGCATTTTTAACACTAAAATACACCAAATATTTTATGCAGGCAATAAGATATGCAGCACACACATAAATTATATAGTGTATATACTGTATTATATATATAATATAACATAATAAATAATATATTATATAGTATAATATAACATTATATAGTATAATATTATATATATACGCTCTTATGACGCTTTGCAACGTTGTTTATGTGAATGTGTATATATATACACACATACACAACGTTGCAAAGCGTCGTAAGAGCGTTGGATAAGCCATTTTGGCGTTGTAAAAATGAATATAGGTAAGCATTGCATAGCGTTGGATAAGCCATTCGTTGTAAAGCGAAGCGTTGTAAAACGAGGACTGCCTGTATATATATATACACACACACGCACACACAGGGCTCGACAAACCCACTGCCCACTCGCTTGTGGCGTGTTGAAATGACCACTTGGCGATTTTGGAAGCAGGACTGAAGAGGACAACTGGAGCAGGGCAGCAGAGGTAGTGAACAGCATGGTGGTAGAGGAGTGAGGGCTCAAGGGCTTACAACACTTTGGCCAAAGGGTTAAACCAAAAGGCCATTTTATTCAAAATATATCTTTATATATAGGCACTCTACCGTGTATCTGTGTTAATGGATGTAGCACTGAGCTCTGTCTGTGTTTCATGTTCTGTCTCTGGTTTTAAATTGTTTGATTGTACAATCAATTTCACCTGATTGTGTTTATTTTTATTGTTCAGCACCTATGTAGAGTGCTTGCTGACCACACTTTGTTACTCTTTGAGAAAGACCAGTCATTGGTTGAAGAGCGTGGGAGGTTTTATACTGCTCACTTTTGTATGCTGCAATAAAGATTTGTCACTTTTTTCTACATTGGGACCATCATTTTTCATTTTGTTTGATCAAGCAAGTGATCAGAATCAGTTTGTGAGTGCCCTGGAGCCTGTCTCTTTCTGTGCCTGCATTTGTACTCTGGGGGCACCTGTCTGGGGGGAGAGAGAGGAGCTTACACTGCGGACGTGCAGTGCTACTGATTGCAGGAGTTTGAAGCAGGCGCACAGAGTGGAGCACACAGGGAGCTGTGAGAGGTGGTTTCCCCATTGCCAGACCCACTGTGAGAGCTCTGAATGGAGCATATGCAGAGCATGGTGAGGTTGGTTTTTCCCTTTGCCTGACCCACCGTGGGAGTTTCGTGTTGGATATACATCTAGCAGTGACAGGTGTTTTCCCCACTGCCTGAACCTGAGTACCTTCATGCTTTCGGCATCATTGCACTGTTTCTTTGTGAGGGAGGAGGATACTAGAGGGTTTCAACAGAAGATATAGAGGACTTATACTGCCCCCTTTTCTCTACCCCACCTCCTCCCCTTGGATGTCGCCAATTTGATTATGCTCCCCATGTTCTCTCCCCCCTTCTGATTCACACTTATCACACAGATCCTGTTTCATTCCATCTAACCTGGATGGATTTCTACATTGTGTATTGATGCAATGCTTAAAACAACCACAATATACAACTTCCTCTAATTATAATATAAGTGCAAATACAAACAGTGTCCATGACTAATGATGTCTGAAAATATACTGATTTTACTGACTTGTGAATTAGTGGAATAATAATAGTGCATACAAATTGTGATTTAAAAAAATGATTTAAAAGTAAATCAATACAAAAGTAAAATATAATACACCGATACTGCTGCTCGAACCCTTATGCAACTGTGTCTTGAGTTCTTCCAATTTCAAATTTTGTCCAGCGTAGGGAGCACAGTATCATACCACAAAGAAGAGATAAAAACACAAAATAGTGTAATACATTATACAATTGAGACGGAATTCTGTAAGCTAGTAGTTAGTACTACTCACATGTTCCTTATTAATAAGAGGCAAATCCAATTTTGGGGTAACTTCTATGGAATGGGTCTGGGAGTCAGCAAAACTTTGGGACAACAGAGAAGGAATGTGATCAGCATATGTTTTAATGCTTTAAAGAATGGGTAACATGTGGGTGCACATTCTGTAAGATTGTATTCATTTTTATTGATTCATAAAGATCCTTTTGCACATACCATATTGTGCCGGTAAAGAGGTAGCCAGGCTCACTAATAAAGGTTAAGCCCGTTTGGTTACCTCTGATCCATGTTGTGGGGTTCAGGAGTGTCAGCTCTTGGACCCAACTGTTGTAAAAGCATTACCTGTAATTATGCGACAATAAAGAATTTTTGTGTTTTTACCATTCCAGGGATGCCAGCAAACAGGGATTGCTGTGGTATGAGTTTCAGGGGCGGGGGGAGGGGGGGAATTGGTTGTGGAGAAAGTGTTGTCAGATTGTGTCTATATAGTCAGGGCCCAGAGTTGCTAGTTCCCCTAAAAATGTACCCAGGAATCAGGTCGGATGCCTGGATGCATGTAGACACAGTCTCGGTAATATCTCCCCTTGAAAACGCTTTCGCAACTCACCAACAGGAGTCCCTGCTTCAGCACAGCCCAGAAAGGTAAATGGAGCATGGGGATGTGAGGTGTCCCTGAAACAGTCAAGGGGTCCCTAGTTTAATGGGGATACCCAATAAATGCCCAGGTCACCCAGAACCGGTATAGGGGTTCTGGGGTACTCCAATCATCTACAAGGTTGTGAGGGGACTTAGGGATCCTACGTTTATTGTATAGAGTGTGGGGAATATGACTAGTAAGAAATAATGGGAGGAGCACTACTGTTAGTATCAAAAAATAGTGAAGAGAAAGGTGCGTATCCCATAAAAAATTATTTATTGGTCATGACCAATAAATAATTTTTTATGGGATACGCACCTTTCTCTTCACTATTTTTTGATACTAACAGTAGTGCTCCTTCAGTTTTCTGCTCTTCTACGGAAGCACACCTGGGGACCCCTCACCTGTGGATCGCGTGGACTTTGCAGCACTCAAAGTGAGTAAATCGCTTGCTACATGTTTTCCTGTTCAGGGCTTTATTTAAACATTTTGGTACATTATAGGGTGTTATTATATTTAATTGTCCAGGTATCATTGTTTACCACAGCGTCACTTATCAGTGAGCTTATTATCCATGATTGCAACCCAGTACCTGTCTTCTATCTAGCTTTTGTTTAGGGGTTCCCCCACAAGTATCCTGTTATTCATCTATTTACCTACCTTACTGTTGTGAAGTCTATAGCACTACGCATTCACAAGGTCTAGTAAGAAATAAGTGAAAAGTAGGAGAAAAATCCCCAATACCGTGCTCAGCTATATGGTATTCCTTGTAAAGATATATATCATGTATTTATAATGACAAAGTGGAAAAGCCGTCTTCACAATATAAGTGCCGTGTGTTCCATTGAGTTAACCCCTTCCTCTCTGTAGCGGGCGGGACCTGTATCTAATGGTAAGATCAGTAATAAATATCTGATAACCTAAGAACAGTTTGAAGTCCCCCTAGGAAGTATATGGGTACTAGGAACATAACCCCCAGGGCGCAGGTGAGCGGACTGGGGTACTCACGGTTGGAAGGTATCAGCAATTCCTTGGGCGTGCATCACGCTGGTAATAGACAAGTAGAGAAATCCTGCAGGAGGTAAGCGGAGCACAGCAGAGCAAATGCAGGGGCTATACACCAGAATGAATAAAAATCCTTTATTGCATGATCGACATCATGGTAGTGGACAAGTAAAAATCTCTTACGCGTTTCAGGCTTCTGCCCTTTATCAAAGATAAAGGGCAGAAGCCTGAAACGCGTAAGAGATTTTTACTTGTCCACTACCATGATGTCGATCATGCAATAAAGGATTTTTATTCATTCTGGTGTATAGCCCCTGCATTTGCTCTGCTGTGCTCCGCTTACCTCCTGCAGGATTTCTCTACTAGTAAGAAATAACGTGCAGCTTCTTATTCTATTTCCCATAACTAAAAGACAGGATAATTTTAAAGTGTATATTTTATGGAACAGTGTGTTTTAAAACATATCTGTTTGTGCACAGAAATGAGCTGTGACTTTCAGAACCAATGTTCTGATAGGCCATTGAGCTACCAAGTGGTGTCAGGAGGTCTGGCAGGAAATTTCCCCTCAAGCTGTGGTTGGATCACTCGGAGATTGATCCTCAAGGGGGGGATACTGTGACGACTCGGGAGATTTCTTCCCCTCCTTGTCCCTCTCTCCCATCTCCTGTTGCCCCTTCTACTCCTTCCCACTCCTCTCCTTTGCCTTCCACCTCTCTCCCTTTGCCACAGCGCGTTCCCCGCAGGTCTCGCATACCCACACGGTCCCTGAGTCCCTGCTATGATCCTCCCCGCTCCCTCTCTCCCACGGTGCCCGCATTACCTTCCCTGTGGTGGCATCTGTCCCGTTGCCTCCTCCCTGCGTGGGGCCCGCGGTGCGGCGTTCCGTGCATCTGGTGACGTGTCCGGTGCGTGCGCCCCCTCATCCCATGGAGGGCGCGCGCACATGCTCCTCCGCTGGTCTCCCTGACCCACCTGCTCCCTCCTCTCTGCCTCTGCATGCCGTCGCAGGTCACGCGAGCGTTCCCCTTCTCTGGGCTCCGTGCTCCTCCGGCGTCCTTCCCTTGCTCCGTGCGGTCCCTCTCTGTGTTGCAACCTGTACGCGCGCATCCCCAGCTTACAGAGGGCGTGCGCACATGCTCTTCTTATCCTGTTCCCCATGTCTCTGCCTCCCATGCCCTCCAGGCCATTCCCCTGACTGCCCCTTCTGTCTCCTCCTCTTCTCTCCCTGTCCTATCCCTGTCGTCTCCCACTTCTCTCTCTACTCCTCCCCTCTCTCCTATTTGTATGCCCTCCTTTATAACCCCTGTCTGTCCACTTCTTCCTCGCTCTGCATAGTTCCTGTTTCCCTGTGTGTACCTGACCTATGCTGTGCTCCCTCTGTGTTCCTGTTGTTTCCTGCTCCTGTGTTATCTTGGATTTCCCTGGCTTTGACCCCTGCTTGTCCTGGACTACTCTGTTCTCTGGTATCCCTTTGAACCCTGCTACGCATACTACTTCGCTTACCTCTAGCTTCCTAGGACCTGGCTTATACTCTGACGATTCTACCTCTGGACTCCTGAACTTTGGCACACGGACACGACTATTCTTATGGACATCCCCAAGCGTTGCAAGTATAAACTAACAACTCTTCCAACAGGCCCAGCAATGCCATACCACACTCCGGGCTTGCTCCCACTGCTGTGGGTGTGTGGTATCATACCGTTCCCACCTCGGTACTGGGGTCTAGCCAGGTCTGCGGGCATACAGGCGTGACATCAAGACCATTTGGATAGGAGGGAAGGATTCAAGTATCCACATCCTGAGATCAATGGACACCCTTTGCCTTTCCATTGATCCCACCAGACCGGCAGGAGCCTATCCCCATGGGTTGCATTGAGGGAACCAGGGCCCGAGGTGCCAAATTGTCCATGCCCCTTGGTTCATTCAGATTTCCAGGTAACCCTGTTGTGTCTACCAGCTTGTCTCTGATTGGCTGATTGGAGATTAGAAATTTCTCACGCTTTGGATTGGGCTACAGTATTTTTTTGAATGCAAGTCAGAGGTACAGTATTATAACCCCTTGCACCCATAAGAGAGTTGGTTTTTCAAAGTGGTCGCTAGTGTTCTCCAAGGTCTCTCAAAGTTCTCCAATCCTCTAAGATTCTAAGTTTCCAGTTGCAAGTCTCCAGCAAGGAAGGTTAGTAAGGGAGTAAACCCTAAAAGGGTGCTTCAAATTGATGTTTGCTGAAGACCGTTATCACAGTCTTCAAGGGATCAGTGGTTATTAATGTTTCATGAACAGTGTGAAGGTTCCCCCATTAAGTGCATCAATTCATATAGACAGACATATATAATGTAAAGCTCAGGCACATAGAATAAACCGCTGTAGGGAAAGAGAGACCTCTAACCTAACCGGAGTGCTTGTCCCATCCGGCGGTTCCTTCTCTGGCGGGTCACGTGTTTCCAGCGGGTCCTTGAGCAGGGAGTGCAGAGACTCACGGGGCTGTCTCAGCCTGTGCCTGTTGAGCTGTTCGTTCGGGGGAGAAAGAAACCTCACCACTGTTCTCTTTGGCGTGCATCCGTCCCAGCAATGGAAGACCAGGTAAGTGAAGAGGAAGGGGAGATGTTGGAGCACTGCAGTAAAGAATACCAGGCTGGCGGCGGCGTGCAACAAAAAAACTTTAATGCGGCATAAAAGCCCTGATTAAAATGACAGAACAATTTTCTGACGCGTTTCGTCTGAGCGACTTTTTCAAAGAGTGCTATACTACAGCCAGAGATGTACCTTAAATACCCATATGCTCCCGCGCGCGAGTGTAATTACACGCCCACTGTAATGTGATCTTAACCAATTAGTGACTATGCAAATTTGGAGGGAGCGGCTCACAGGGCCTAATACAGAAGGGTTTAACCCCTCTATTGCCGAATGCAGCAAGTGATATAATATCTCAATAAATGTCAGGTAAATGGGTATTAGTACCAGGAACCATCTTCTGGCTGTCAAAGCAAACTGGTATATGGAAGACAGTACATTACAATACAAACCAACAGACTTTACAAAAAATAAACAAATATGTGATAAACATAGATTAAATAAGTGATACATAGAGTCATTGCACCAAACAAACATAAATAACTACCTTAACATATTAAACTAAATAGACCTCTAAACATCTTTTTTTTTTTAATTAATTAAATATATTCATATCACCTAGTGCAAATAATTTAAAAAACATGTAAAAAGCATGTTACAAATCAAATGTCAATTAAAACAGGAGAAGCTTATTTAGGGACATTGAAATAGAATCATATAGCATGATTCTGGCAGCAGATACAGTATAGGTACTACAATTCTCATGCTATATGATTCTATTTCAATGTCCCTAAATAAGCTTCTCCTGTTTTAATTGACATTTGATTTGTAACATGCTTTTTACATGTTTTTTAAATTATTTGCACTAGGTGATATGAATATATTTAATTAATTTAAAAAAAAAAGATGTTTAGAGGTCTATTTAGTTTAATATGATAAGGTAGTTATTTATGTTTGTTTGGTGTAATGACTATGTATCACTTATGTAATCTATGTTTATCACATATTTGTTTATTTTTTGTAAAGTCTGTTGGTTTGTATTGTAATGTACTGTCTTCCATATACCAGTTTGCTTTGACAGCCAGAAGATGGTTCCTGGTACTAATACCCATTTACCTGACATTTATTGAGATATTATATCACTTGCTGCATTCGGCAATAGAGGGGTTAAACCCTTCTGTATTAGGCCCTGTGAGCCGCTCCCTCCAAATTTGCATAGTCACTAATTGGTTAAGATCACATTACAGTGGGCGTGTAATTACACTCGCGCGCGGGAGCATATGGGTATTTAAGGTACATCTCTGGCTGTAGTATAGCACTCTTTGAAAAAGTCGCTCAGACGAAACGCGTCAGAGAATTGTTCTGTCATTTTAATCAGGGCTTTTATGCCGCATTAAAGTTTTTTTGTTGCACGCCGCCGCCAGCCTGGTATTCTTTACTGCAGTGCTCCAACATCTCCCCTTCCTCTTCACTTATCCAGCAAGGAAGGGGCTGCTTCAGCGAAAGCTGCCTGGAATATTTTCTGTCCTATTTTTGCAACTGTTATCAGGGATAGGATTCCCTGCATCTAGGAGCGTCCAGGTTGTTACCCCAATTCCCAAGTAAGTGTGTATTTTTGCTATAATTTGTGTAACATTGTGTGTTTGCCTTTTCCTGTGAATAAATGTACAATTTATTTCATTAACTTGTTTTGCTCAATGCATGATCCTGGTAAAAAGGTGTAAATTGCCTGGTCTCCCATAACACCTATGCACTTTGCATTCCTTCTCTTGATTTGATACTGCGCTCTCCTACATTGGAGAAAGTTTGTATTGATGCAATTCCAGGTCACCTCTGCAGCATGCCGCTATTTGTTTGGCCCTAGTTTGCTATGGTGGTCTATTAGTACTCAACTACCATATCAAGATGCCCAACAGTCCTGGCTACGCCCCTGCACATAGTTGTTATATATCACCATGATGATGACTTAAACTGAGTGACATGTAAGTGAGCCGGCCCCCACGGGAGAAACAGAGACTCACACACTGACAGAAGCAGGTTTATTACCTGTAGAACACCACACACAAATTGTAATACACACACACACACACACACACACACAGAAAGACACACTGATAGCTTTTATTTTCTAAGAAAGCTCTGTCACGATAGGGGTACCCAGCCTCACATAATAAAGCTGAAGCCCGGCTGGCTGCTCCAAAACCGTGTGTAATGGTCAGCTCTGTGAGGCTCACTTTGGCCTGAATGTTATATGTTTGGTGTAACCTCTTTCAGGTGAGAGCTATGTCACTGTGTGATATCTGAAAGTGGGAAAACTGTGTGTCTTGGGGAAAGGGGATTGTATAGAAAAGCACTTTATTCCTCGTGTTAATATATTTTCCCATACAGTTAGCATGCCAGTATGTAATTTGTGTTGTCAGCATTTCTCAACGTGCAGACCCAGTAATTTCCTTAGCTGGGATGCCTAGGGAGAAATGCCGGCTCGTGACAGAGGCTGGAAGCGGCGTGATTACCGGGACAATGGTAAGTGGGGAAGGGCAGTTATTCAGGTCCAGGGAACTGGTTCTCGGCGGTGCAGTGCCTTTGTTCTCCGTAGACGCTGCGTCTACTCTGCAGGGAATATCGGGCTGGCGAGGGGAATTATTGCTGGTCTCAGCCCCGTAGGCACGATTCCCATTGGCCAGTTCGAATTTCTCGCTCACTAGCGGCTCCCTCCCCGAGGGACGGTTTTGCATCCTTAAGCCGGCCCCTTTCTCTGATTGGTGCAGTCGGGCGAGTCCTCATCCTCCGATTGGCTGCACCGTCATGATCTGGGCTCTGATTGGTCAGTGACCTCTGCTCAGTGAGGGGTATAGCAGACCGAGGGCTATGTAAGGAGTGTGGCCGATCAGAGAACCAGAAAGAGTTTGGGAGTCGATCGGAGACACGGCTGGAGGGATTTTCAAACTGCTATTGATCGAATAGCACTTAGAAGCCAGGGAAGAAGACGTTCAGAGCAAGTCTACTGAAGCAGGCCCCTGCACCTAGTTGAGGCTTGATTCTTGCCCCACGGGCTCCCAGTTGGTGAGTTTCATTGTGATTGAGTATTTTGTATGTTTGCTGGCTTGCCAGAATAAACTTTCGTCTATTCAACTATTGTGTCCTGTCTGGTGATAGTGATCCTGGTGGTTTCGGTGTTAAAAGTTCTGGTCTCCTGTGACAGGCTCCCCCAAGAAACTTAAAATCAGATTACTGGATTCAGAGTCCATAGTGATAACCAATACACCATAGAACACTGATAGCAGCAGGTTTATTACCTGCAGAACAACACACACACACACACACACACACACACACACACACACACACACACACACACACACACACACACACACAGACTGCTGCAGGTTTGTTACCTGCAGAACACACAAAGACACACAATGTGCATCTAACACACAGACTCGCACACTGACTGCAGTAAGTTTATTACCTACAGAATAACAGATAGAAAGCAGGAAATCACACAGAGAGGTGTGTCTTGTGCGACAAGTTAAAACTGCTGTTAAGTCTACTTCTCATTGCCTTTTAAGTACATTTTTGGACCAGGAAATTTGACCTCTCGACCAGGAAAAAATAGGACATTTCGGCTGTGCGCAGTCTCCCTTTGGCTGGAACGAGATCCCTAGGAAGTGGTTGCAGAGAGGTTATCCTGCCGTGTGTTCGTGAGTCCAGACGGTTTTGCGTCCACACTGAGCCCCTGCTGCCACTTCTTGCGGTTAGTTTAGTTCCCCTCAATTGGGTTTGTGCCTTCTAGGAGTTATTAGACATCCTCAGTGGATGTATTTTTAATTTATCTAGATGTTTATTTCACTGAAGTTATGTTTTGGTTTGGCATTTATAGGGTGTGATTTACCATACATAGGACATGCTTCATATGTGTATTTTTATGAGTTCTTGTTTTGTACATTTTATTTATTGATTTTTGTCTTTTGTCACAGTGACCTTTATTAAATTTTATTACATTTTGTGATACACCTTTTACTAATCTGTGGTGCGCTTGTGTGTGTTTGTTTTTTCATATTGGGGGGGAAATGGATTTTTAAAGTAACACTTTTCCAGTTATCCCCAAGATTACTGAAACTCACTTTTTTCTCTCCAAGTATTTTATCACTAGTCAATCCATATTATTTACATCCTGAAAGTACTGTAAAAGTTTCTGATGATGTTTTTTTGTTTTAATTTATTAGAAAACAATAGATCAAAAGACAGATACTGTACCAGCTTGGAGGTTTCACAAAAATCACATTGAAAGCAGAATTGAAACCAATAACAGTGACCTCCATTTTTACTGGCTCTTCTAACCTTCACATTATTTGAACAACTATTTTTCCAAGCAAAATAAATAGCAACATCCACACATCATTACTGTAGTTAATCCCAGATTTCTGGCTGCCTTTCTTTTCCATTGATGGTACTCTTGCCATTTTCCACTTTACAAGAAGGTGGAATTACTGAGTGGAATGTTTGTCTGACCACAATGATATACATATCCTTAGCGGATATATTTAAGGGGCAGGTCCCCCTGCATGTTTAGTTTTTATTTGTTGAAGATTTCTTCACAGCAATGTACAGAATGATGTCTGTTTTTACCTCTCTAGTATTTTCTATGCTCACTGATTTCAATTCTAATTTTTTGTAGCCCCAAACCTATAGTAATATGGCTACTAATCCCCTCTTACCTAGGGGCAGATTGATCAAGTGGTTCTGGTTGTTGTGGTGATGATTGATGATGATGACTGCCCAGGGTCAACACCACCTCTACATAACATAGACGACCACGAGTACATTCACAAACACCAGTTATATCTCCTGTTGTCCATACTTATGCAAATACAACAAGAGGCATTGTGTGGCGTTATTTTAAACTCTCAAATGATCATGTTACAGCTACATATTACTTATGTAGAACAGTTGTGGAAAGGGGTAAACCGGGTACCTAACTGGGCAACTCTTATTTAAGAACTCACATTAACCGCTACCACCACCACACAAAGTTGAAGGCAACCTTAGACAGCCAGGAAATGTCAAATGGGAGTTGCATCAATCAGACAACACAGTGTAATGTGACAGGTGGAAATGTTGACAATATGTCACCGACGTCATAGACTTAACACACTCACCTCCAACACAGTCACTTTTGTCTCATAGTGGTAATGCATTTGATGATGGTGATTTAGAAAGATCTTGGTGTAATAGGGAGGATGATAATCAAAAGATATGATGATGGATGATGATAATGATGGCATGGGTGCTAAACTTGCTCTCCAGCGTAGGAGCAGTTTGCAAAGCAGACATGATGATGTTTTTGCTACAGTCCCACAATTTGTGAGACTCAGGAAATCTCACTTCCTGTCTCAAAGGCAGGCTTTTCTAACAAACCTAATCAGCCAGGTGGTGTTGGTTAATTAACTACCAACAGTTAAGCACTACACTGCTGGATTAGAGGCACATTTCCTGAACAGGGATAAATCCCCTGTTACAGACATATTTTCTCTGACAAGGGAATTGCCACAGACCCCTCGAAGTTTGAGGCCATCACATCTTGGCCAAAGCCAAGGCAATTATCTGAACTAATTCTGGAGTTTTTGTGGGTACTATAGATTTGTGAGCAACTTCTTAGCATTAGTCTAGACGCTGACCCAACTGACAAAAGGATACCATCCATCTCGTGGAAGTGAGGCGAGTACGGGCAATAGTAAACAAGACTATTTCAAGATTTCGGAACCATTTGGAACTAGGTGGACCTCTGAATGTGAGGGAGCATTTAACGGAATCAAGATCCATCTCACAAATGCACCAGTGCTTGCTTTTACTGACCCTCAGAAGTCATATACTGTATATATTACATATGGACGCTAGTTTGGAATGACTGGGAGCAGGGCTATACCAAGAAAACTTTGAATAACTATAATATTTGTGAGCAGAGGACATGTGCCATCTGAAAGAAATTACACAGTCCATAAGCTTGAATTCCTGGCATTAAAGTGGGCCATTGTCGACAAGTTATACGATTACTTCTATGGAGCACTGTTTTATGGTTCACACCGATAATCGGTTACACAAATTGGTCCCTAAGGGATCAAGAAAAAGACCCTCCACGTGCATGCACTCTATGATAGTATAGAACCGATAAGGTAAGTATATAGAAATTACAATGGCTACAATGGAGGTATCAGGGTCTTAATAAAAACAAAAATAATAAAATTTTATTAACATCAACATATGTGACAATGTGATTTAATTCTAATAAAAACAGTGTTTAAAATCCCCGTAGAGGAGTAGTAATATTGTTTGTCTTTATTGCCAAGTGTATATAGGCGTTTATTTTGTTTATTTTACCCCAGGTGGTAAAAAACAATATTACTTCGACATCAGCGGAGTATTATTATTCTCCAAGAAGTAATTTATGGCACTGTATATATATTTTCTTCAAGTGACTTTAGTGAAACACATGAGATCATCAGTCTTATTTTCTCTTAGTGAGTCACTGAATTGCAAAATTCACCGACTTATCATCTAGGTTACTTGCAGGTATAGCAACTGCTAAATACTCCTTATTTCCGGATTGGGTGTAGTATATAGCACATTCTCTTTTGGCACCCAATTTCTTTTACACTTTAGTGCATTTAGTCTTCTAGTAGACTTTTTGCAAATTTGCATGTGGAATTTGCACTAAATGTGTCTGGAATGTGGATGTATAAGGTGTTTGTATTAGAAATTATTTTCACCAGAGATGTCCTATCCGGGTAGACAAATACAATCCAATCTTAGTTGAAATGCTGATATAGGAGTCTTTGTTAGTAACCTTAAGTAAACACCTGTCCTAAAAACACATATAATTCAATAGTGTTTTAGCCTTCTTTTTCTGTAATACCCAAACTATTAATACAACATCACATGTAGTGGAAACTAACACTACCAATCTCCATAATGAGAGGTACAGCAATTGATATCCACTGAAATAGTAGGTGTCCACAAAGATGTGTAAAAAGCTCCGATGACGTCACCGAACATGACGCTCTACTTCATGACGCGCGTTTCACGAGGCAACTCGCTTCTTCAGATGGGGAGGAGTCTAAAGGTAAGCCCTGTATGCGTGATATTTATGCTCCTAAGAGGCGTGACTTTGGTCTTCTTCGCCTATTGGAGTGAGCAGAGTCAGAACCAATAGGCTGCTCTGAATCTCAGACCAAATTAAATGAAAATAGATGGCTTTAGATATAGTGTTTATTATTTAAATTATTGATACTAATGGGAGGTATGAGGGTATAAAGATGTAAAACAAAGGATCCCCAGGAGGGCAATGGAACAAAGGTTATGATCAAATTTAATACATTGTAATGTGTAGGAATGTGATTAACTCTATGTGGTCTGCCCCTATTGGACAATGCAGACCATCTACTAATTAAATAATAACTAACTAGTGAATGATAATAAAAATTAATTAAATATTATGTAATAAATTATAAATTAAATTCTAACTAATTCTAAATAATATGATATCAATATAATAAGTGAAAATTGTGATATTAGTGAATGGATGCTAAGATGATTTAAAATGGGGTAACCACTTAGTGTATTTGTGTAGGAATGTGATTACTAAAATAAGTGATCTGCCCTTAAATGGTCAATACAGATCGTGCTGATAATTAAACTATATACCCATTCCCAAACCAATCCTTTAGTGATAAAGTGGTTGCAATACAGCTATAAATACAGCTTATTTAATTTTTGTTACATCTGATATTGGTAAATATTTAAAATAACTGGTTTTCTAACTACAAGACAAGACTTTGATTCATGGACCACAGAAGCATCAGACATCTTCTTAGGTATCGCATGCAAGCACGAGAACAAGAGATATAAAAAGTTTCTTTCATGACTTAGATAAGGCATATACTAAACAAACAAAAATCTGGTGGGAGGTGACTAGCCTGAAATATTACAATACTTCAAATTTGGTACCTAGAGGACTTAGAGTCAGGCTACCGCCATCTCACCAGATTTCAGATGAGACGTTTATCTCTAATTGGAAGAAAATACTTTTGGATTGTTCATTCCAACTAATAAAACTACTTATAGATTTTGAAACAAATAAATTGGATAATGTGAAAAAAGAAATTGATGCCCTTTTGGTAGACTTAGAGACTTGGCAGGTGAACCCTGACTTCTTAGAATTAGAGACAAAACTCCAAGACAATATTGCTAAACTGAAAAAGGACATTAAAGAAAGAAAACACAACAAATATTTACGTGATTCTGCTGACTTCAAAGAAGGCCGAATTTTCCAATATAGAACAGGAAAACAAAACGTATAGACCCAATTATACGGCTCAGGACTCCTCTACAGATTGGGAGGCGTCAGCAAGTGAGACTGAACAAGAATCCAATACAAATAGGACAGATCAGTCACACCTGACGCCTCACCTACCCCTCCCATTACCACAGAGACAGGGACCCACTACCTCTTTTTTAGAGGATCCAGGCCTCTACATACATACACCAGCAAGAGGAAAACAAGAAGGGGGAAGGGTGGACTATCAGAGAGATCTGAGAGATCGAGAAAGATGGGCCTATCAGGATCAAGGAAGGAAGAGGGGTCCACGACATCGATACACGAGAAGACCCAAGTAGTTAACCTCTCTAATAAAAAACTTAATCCAGATCATTACAAGGTATTATCTAAAGGCCTAGCTTTCTGCCCGACAAATCAGATGGATACATTTGAAACTATAAAGGATCTTAATTTGTTTTCTACAAAATTACATTTACATAAATTTTTCAACAAACGTATACAAATGAAAAATAGAGATATACCATATGAAGGTTTTGACTCTAGAGATGAGGCAATGGTTGGGATACTAAACAGCCTGCTAGGAAGATACACGAAATCCAGGAGAGGGACCATTTACAAAATTGAAAAATAGGTCCTCTTTTGTACCACTACCTAACACATGTAACAATGTTGATGTCTTTGTAAAATTGGTTACAAGAGATATTTTGAATCTATCGGTCAAAAAGTGTCAAAAAAATCTTACTCATTATGAGAAACTAGCACTAAAAGACTTGGAGAAAGACAAGGGCATTATAATAAAACAATCGGATAAAGGGGGTAACGTTGTGGTAATGAACCAAGAGGATTATGTCTTGGAATGTAAACACATCCTTGCAAATAAAAAATGCTATAAGACATTACAAACAGATCCTACAAACATCTGTTTGAAAGAACTGAGTATCATTCTGAAAAAAGGTTTAGATGACAAACTAATTTCACAAAAAGAATTGGACTATATGCTGATCCCCACTCCACAAACCGCCACGTTCTACCAACTACCGAAAATCCATAAAGGAATAACACCGCCGCCTGGTAGACCAATCGTATCAGGTATCGGTAATTTAACATCCAATATAAGTGTCTACTTGGACCGCTTCCTGTGACCTTTTGTAAGTGCCCTGCTATCTTATGTGCGGGACACAAAAGATGTACTATTTAAACTGGATGGCCTATCTATGGATCAGGAAACTTTGATGGTGGGCCTTTGATGTGGAGAATTTATACTCCAGTATACCACATACTTTGGGGTTGAAAGCAGTTAATTACTTTTTGAGAGCAAGAGATGAACATGCGGTACCCCATAATGCCTTTGTCATCAAAATGTTAGACTATACCCTCAGCCACAATTTCTTTCTATTTGACAGGTCAATTTACCTACAAATACAAGGTACCACCATGGGGATCATCTGTGCTCCCACTTATGCCAATTTATATCTAGACTGGTGGGAGGAAACGGTGGTCTTCATGGCGGGAAATGATAGATATACAACATACATAGAAATGTGGCTGAGGTATATAGATGACATTTTTCTCTTCTGGAATGGCCCAGAACCTTTACTATATGAATTTATCAATACTCTGAACAAAAATGGAAATAATCTAAGACTCACTTACCAAGTAAGAAAAGAAAAAATAGAATTCTTAGACATCACCATTTAAAAAAATCTAAATGGCGACTTACAAACAAGCATCTATAGAAAACCGACGGCAACCAATAACTTTTTGGAAGCACGGAGTAACCATCCGAAACATATTACCAATAATATTCCATTTGGCCAATTCCTCCGGCTACGCCGAAACTGTTCAACATTGAGCGAATTTAAACTCCAAGCCATAGACATGAAATCTAGATTTCATGAACGTGGATACAGCAAGACCCTGACACACAAAGCCTATCATAAAGCTTTAATATCCAATAGATCCAGACTCCTAGCTCCGAAACCACAAGGACAATTTGATACAAAGATCAGATTCATAAGCACTTTCTCAAATCAGTCAAAACAAATTAAGAATATCTTCCAGAAACATTGGAACATCTTACTGGAGAATAATGATTTGAGGAAAGTCCTTTCAGATTATCCTGCAACTGGATATAGAAGAGCTAGGAATATTGGAGACATTCTGGTAAAGAGTAATTTCCAAACGCAATCAACCAGAACCTGGCTGGGGGATAAACCTTTGGGATCCTATCTGTGCACAGTGTACTTCCACATTGTAAGGCTTGTAAAGCCATGAAAGTTACAAAAACATTCACAAACACAACAAAGACAGTCTCACACAAGATAAAAAGTTTTATTAATTGCGAAACAACAGGTGTAATTTATTTGATCACATGTATCTGCGGAAAAGCATACAGTATGTAGGCAAGACTCATAGACAACTTAAAAAGCGGGTATTGTAACATCTAGGGGACATAAGGAATTCACGAGAAACCCCAGTTGCCACACATGTTCTACAATGCCATAATGGCAATAGTGATATATTATCCTTTGCAAGCATTGAACATGTCACATTAGGTCCCAGAAAGGGCAATTGGAACAAACGATTATTACAGAGGGAATGTCGCTGGATATTCCAGCTACAGACACTAAGCCCTCAGGGATTGAACGAGGGTTACATCTACTCGTCTTTCATATAATCTTTCTAATATTGCAACCACTTTATCACTAAAGGGTTAGTTTGGGAATGGGTATATAGTTTAATTATCAGCACGATCTGTATTGACCATTTAAGGGCAGATCACTTATTTTAGTAGTCACATTCCTACACAAATACACTCAGTGGTTGCTCCTTTTTAAATCATCTTAGCATCCATTCACTAATATCACAATTTTCACTTATTATATTGATATCATATTATTTAGAATTAGTTAGAATTAAATTTATCATTTATTATATAATATTTAATTAATTTTTATTATCATTCACTAGTTAGTTATTATTTAATTAGTAGATGGTCTGCATTGTCCAATAGGGGCAGACCACATAGAGTTAATCACATTCCTACACATTACAATGTATTAAATTTGATCATAACCTTTGTTCCATTGCCCTTCTGGGGATCCTTTGTTTTACATCTTTATACCCTCATACCTCCCATTAGTCTCAATAATTTAAATAATAAACTCTATACCTAAAGCCATCTACTGTATTTTCATTTAATTTGGTCTGAGATTCAGAGCAGCCTATTGGTTCTGACTCTGCTCACTCCAATAGGCGAAGAAGACCAAAGTCACGCCTCTTAGGAGCATAAATATCACGCATACAGGGCTTTACCTTTAGACTCCTCCCCATCTGAAGAAGCGAGTTGCCTCGCGAAACGCGCGTCATGAAGTAGAGCGTCATGTTCGGTGACGTCATCGGAGCTCGACATCAGCCATCTGAATACGGCTTGTATTTTCGCCTCCTCCACTCCTGACCCGCCACGGCAGGGTGGTTGTATTTACACATGTACACACTGTGTCCCATTTCAAACTGCCTCTCCTCTTAGCCAGCTTTTTACACATCTTTGTGGACACCTACTATTTGAGTGGATATCAATTGCTGTACCTCTCATTATGGAAATTGGTAGTGTTAGTTTCCACTACATGTGATGTTGTATTAATAGTTTGGGTATTACAGAAAAAGAAGGCTAAAACACCTTTTATATGTGTTTTTGGGACAGGTGTTTACTTAAGGTTACTAACAAAGACTCCTATATCAGCATTTCAACTAAGATTGGATTGTATTTGTCTATGCGGATAGGACAACTCTGGTGAAAATAATTTGTAATACAAACACCTTATGCATCCACATTCCAGACACATTTAGTGCAAATTCCACATGCAAATTTGCAAAAAGTCTACTAGAAGACTAAATGCACTAAAGTGTAAAAGAAATTGGGTGCCAAAAGAGAATGTGCTATATACTACACCCAATCCGGAAATAAGGAGTATATATGTTGCTATACCTGCAAGTAATCTACAGTAGATGATAAGTCGGCGAATTTTGCAACTCAGTGACTCACTAAGAGAAAATAAGACTGATGATCGCATGTGTTTTACTAAAGTCACTTGAAGAAAATATATATACAGTGCCATAAATTACTTTTCGGAGAATAATAATACCCCGCTGATGTCGAAGTAATGTTGGTTTTTACCACCTGGGGCAAAATAAACAAAATAAACGCCTATATACACTTGGAAATAAAGACAAACAATATTACCACTCCTCTACGGGGATTTTAAACACTGTTTTTATTAGAATTAAATCACATTGTCACATATATTGAAGTTAATAAAATTGTATTATTTTTGTTTTTATTAAGACCCTGATATCTCCATTGAAGCCATTGTAATTTCTATATACTTACCTTATCAGTTCTATACTATCATAGAGTGCATGCACTTGGAGGGTCTTTTTCTTGATCCCTTTGGGACCAATTTGTGTAACTGTACAATTTTTTCCTCTGTTGCACCTTGATTTTTACTACCTTAAGTAATAGGAGAGCAGAATAGGTTATATATGTTTATGTTCCCACCGATAATCCCCTCACCTACATCCTCTCTTCAGCCAAGTTGGATGCCCCTGGACACAGATGGTTAGTGGCTTTGGTACTTACAATTTTAGTTTGAAATATTAACCTGGGAGACAGAACATTGATGCTGATGTATTGTCCCAGATTCTAGCGATGCCACGCAAATTGATAGCAAATGGGAGGAAATCCTGGTACCAGGGGTGCGGGCTATGTGTTAGATTCTAACAAATTAACAGGGTGACTATATATTGTGGGTATAGCATTTGGAGATATCACCAACCTATCCCCCAGTCTTTCGATATTGGAAGGTCACATGTAGTGCATGCCTTGCACTTTGTTTGGCATACAAGAAGCACTGTTACAGCCTTACGAGTTTACGGCCATACAGAACTTTTGACAGTCTATCGGTGAGTTGTGCGAACAAGCGACACAACCTGTGACATCATCAGCGGCCACCAGAGTTTGGCGTGTGTAATCAGTGTTTGACGTCAGTGCAGAAGAGTCCCTACACTAATGCTCGAGGTATGGGAAGCGCGATTAGAGGCGGACTGACAACAACGACGTCAGAAATCAGCTGCCCACCAAGAGGAGGTTGAGGACTTCCAACCCAGCCAGAACCTGCGAGATCGGTCGAGCGGTGTGGGGAACAGTTGTAATTTCCAGTGTGGAAACATGTCCATAACATGTAATTCCTTAATATTTCTATCTTGATGTACCTGCTGATTGAATATTCTTCTAATAATACTTACTACACTATGAGATTTTTGCGCTGTTTTTCTTTTTGTTTTCTCAGCCTATGAGGATGTTGAGCCATCCTATCTAACTAGCAGCAGAATCTCATTTGGTCACAACACAGGTTTATTATTACTTTGTTGTCCCACCACTATATTTTTAATTTACACTGATGCTTATCACTGTAATCTATATGTTATTATCACAGCTTATATAATATATGTTTTAATTCATTACATGCTGACCTTTTATTGGACATAATGAATATTATTGTTTCACTAATTAGTCACTATCTGGTGCACGGTTTATTCACTTTTTTGTCTTCACACCACAAAACAGAACATAGAAACTATCATCCCCACTAATATTACTAATAAATAAAAAATAGTATCAATTTATATCATTATTATTAATTATAATAGCAATTAATATAATCAATAATTAAAATATTTATTATATGTAGTACAGACAGTGTATGTGGTGATGTACATATAATCTTTGCAGCACGAGTCCCTGTATAGTTGAGGTTGTAATTTATTTGGGATTAGATAAAGTGACCTACAAAAGGTCACAAATAGATCACACCGGGATTCAAACCAGGCTCCACTGCAGTGTCATTGTTTGTAAAGTTAGTGTATTTGAGAAGTGTATGAGCCGATTTACCCACCTCTGAGCGTTTTCCTTGGTCCCGGCGCGCATGCACAGGGCAAGCAGGGTGTCCTGCCCTCTGTGCTGCCTGTGGGCCCTCTGTGCTGCCTGTGGGCCCGCTGCCTGCCCTCCCCAGCAACCCAGAATCCCCCGCACCCTCACCCCCCCCCCGCTCCCCACGTGGGACGGAGGGGGAAGCCCAAAACAAGCGCCGCGCGCAATCTAGCCCCCTCCGCTCCCTCCTCCCTCCCCCCTCCGCTCCCTACGTGGGACGGAGGGGGAAGCCCAAAGCAAGCCCCGCGCGCAACCCACGTGGGACGGAGGGGGAAGCCCAAAGCAAGCCCCGCGCGCAACCCACGTGGGACGGAGGGGGAAGCGCCAACCCAGCTTCCCCCGTGCGCGCCTCCTGCGCATGATCTCCCCCTAATCATCTGCCCCCGATCCCCGCTTGGTGTTCGGGGAGCGTGCTTCGGGGGGGGAGGAGCGTGCTTCGGGGGGGGAGGGGCCTGCTGCCGTGCGGAGGGGCCTGCTGCCTTAAGGAGGGGGCTGCTGCAGTGCGGAGGGGCCTGCTGCCTTAAGGAGGGGGCTGCTGCAGTGCGGAGGGGCCTGCTGCCTTAAGGAGGGGCCTGCTGCCGTGCGGAGGGGCCTGCTGCCTTAAGGAGGGGCCTGCTGCCGTGCGGAGGGGCCTGCTGCCTTAAGGAGGGGCCTGCTGCCGTGCGGAGGGGCCTGCTGCCGCGTGCGACCCGGTGAGTGTGTGTGTGAGTGACAGAGTGAGTGTGTCTGAGTGAGTGTGTCTGAGTGAGTGTGTCTGTGTGTGTGCCTGTGTGTGTGTGCCTGTGTGTGTGTGCGTGCCTGTGTGTGTGCCTGTGTGTGTGTGTGTCTGTGTGTGTGCCTGTGTGTGTGTGTGTCTGTGTGTGTGTGTGTGTCAGAGTGAGTGTGCGTCTCTGAGTGTTCTGAGTGAGTGTGTCTCTGAGTGAGTGTGTCTCTGAGTGAGTGTGTCTCTGAGTGTGTCTCTGCATGAGTGTCTCTGCGTGTGTGTCTCTGCGTGAGTGAGTGTGCCTGTGTGTGTGTGCCTGTGTGTGTGTGCCTGTGTGTGTGTGCCTGTGTGTGTGTGTCAGAGTGAGTGTGTGTCTCTGAGTGTCTCTGAGTGAGTGTGTCTCTGAGTGAGTGTGTCTCTGAGTGAGTGTGTCTCTGCGTGTGTGTGTCTCTGCGTGTGTGTCTCTGCGTGTGTGTGTCTGAGTGTGCCTGTGTGTGTGCCTGAGTGAGTGTGTGTCTCTGCGTGAGTGTGTCTCTGCGTGAGTGTGTCTCTGCGTGAGTGTGTCTCTGCGTGAGTGTGTCTCTGCGTGAGTGTGTCTCTGCGTGAGTGTGTCTCTGCGTGTCTGTGAGTGTGTGTGTCTGTGAGTGTCACCCTCTCCCTGTGTCGCCCTCGGCTTCTCCCTGTGTCGCCCTCGCCTTCTCCCTGTGTCGCCCTCGCCCTCGCATTCTCGCCCTCGCACTCTCTCTGTCTTTGTCTCACATTCTCTCTCTCTGTCTCTCTTTTTCTGTGTGTCTCTCTTTTTCTGTGTGTCTCTCTTTTTCTGTGTGTCTCTCTTTTTCTGTGTCTCTCTCTTTTTCTATGTCTCTCTCTCTCTGGCCGAGTCCATAGAAGGACAGGCCGCGCTGAGCCGTGCGGACGCTCCGTGCTGAGCCCCTGCATCCTCAATGAGGATGCCTTGAGAGGGGGCTCACGCGAGCGTCCGCAGGCGTGCTGAGGCGCTGGATTTTTCAGCCGACAGCAAAACTGGTTTTCAGAGCACTGTCGGCTGTCTCTCTCTATCCGTCTCTCTGTCTCTCTCTATCCGTCTCTGTCTCTCTATCTGTCTCTCTATCTGTCTCTCTATCTGTCTCTCTCTCTGTCTCTCTCTGTCTCTCTCTCTGTCTCTCTCTCCCACCCTCTCTGTCTCTCTCTCCCACCCTCTCTCTCTCTCTCTCTCCCACCCTCTCTCTCTCTCTCTCTCCCACCCTCTCTCTCTCTCTCTCCCACCCTCTCTCTCTCTCTCCCACCCTCTCTCTCTCTCGCTCTCTCTCCCACCCTCTCTCTCTCTCTCTCCCACCCTCTCTCTCTCTCTCTCTCTCTATCCCACTCTCTCTCTCTCTCTCTCTCTCTCCCACCCTCTCTCTCTCTCCCACCCTCTCTCTCTCTCTCTCTCTCCCACCCTCTCTCTCTCCCCCACCCTCTCTCTCTCTCTCCCCCACCCTCTCTCTCTCTCTCCCCCACCCTCTCTCTCTCTCTCCCCCACCCTCTCTCTTCCCCCCACCCTCTCTCCCCCCCACCCTCTCTCTCCCACTCTCTCTCTCCCACTCTCTCTCTCCCACTCTCTCTCTCCCACTCTCTCTCTCCCACTCTCTCTCTCCCACTCTCTCTCTCCCACTCTCTCTCCCACTCTCTCTCTCTCTCCCACTCTCTCTCTCTCTCCCACCCTCTCTCTCTCTCCCACCCTCTCTCTCTCCCACCCTCTCTCTCTCTCTCTCTCCCACCCTCTCTCTCCCACCCTCTCTCTCTCTCTCTCTCCCACTCTCTCTCCCACTCTCTCTCTCCCACTCTCTCTCTCCCACTCTCTCTCTCCCACTCTCTCTCTCTCTCCCCCACTCTCTCTCTCTCCCCCACTCTCTCTCTCTCTCCCCCACTCTCTCTCTCTCTCTCTCTCTCTCTCCCACTCTCTCTCTCTCTCCCCCACTCTCTCTTTCTCTCTCTCTCTCCCCCACTCTCTCTTTCTCTCTCTCTCTCTCCCCCACTCTCTCTCTCTCTCCCCCACTCTCTCTCTCTCTCCCCCACTCTCTCTCTCTCCCCCACTCTCTCTCTCTCTCTCCCCCACACTCTCTCTCTCTCTCCCCCACACCCTCTCTCTCTCCCCCACACTCTCTCACACTCGGGATCTGGATATCTTATTTACCCTATATATCTTAACTGCTCTATACTACACTGAAATAACCTATACTGCTTACTTCCAGATCTGACTCAAGCTTCACACTGAAGACATCGGAACTCCTCCCCCCCCCTAACCCAGAAGACAGGTAGGGAACACATCCCCTCCAATGTATTTGCCGGAATGAGGGTACCTGGACATTGAGGGACTGCGGATGAGGTAAGATCCCAGGCGGGATTGCTGCTTTAAATTTTCTGGCTTTTTTTTCTAGATTCGACATTTATACACACACACACACACACACACACACGACTAATTGTAGTATAATGTAATACAATAAATAAACTAATGTCAAAAACGAATGTTCTTACTAGGAATTTGTTTTTTTTTAAATGAGGGACTGGGGCGGGATTAGAGGCGGGGTTGGGGGCGGGGTTGGGGGCGGGACTAGGTGGCGAGTAGATTTTTTGGTTCGGCGAGTAGATTTTTGGGTGATTTGTCAAGCACTGTATATATATATATATATATATATATATATATATATATATATATATATATATATATATATAGATAGTGACAGATATAAGGGGATGGCAGTGAAGGGTGTATAAGTTGCCCCTCAATTAGTGCAGGGTTTCTACTATAATTAAGCCCCAGGGAGATGCAGTGAATTGTTTTGGATTGTTGCACTTCTTATTGGGTGTGTTTTAGGTCCCTGGGCGGAGCACTTGGATAGTAGGGTGGACCAGTGCTCCACTCCACGTTTTTTGGAGATTTGCCAGGTAGAATCCAGACCGGGACTTTTAGCTCTCCTTGGTCTCACACAGCTTAAACTGCAAATGAAGAGGATGTAGATGTAACATGGTCCCTGAATGTTTGTGATGTAAGTGTGTGTGTGTGTGTGTGTGTGTATCAGTGTAAATATAAATTTATAAAGCGCCCACACTGTATACAGCGCTTTACAAAAGGTGTGTGAAGGGGGAGTGTATACCAATGGTGTTGGTGGGTGTTGAAATGTAAGAGGGTGTTGCATTACTATAAATGTGTGTGGATGCTATGTAGTCCCTATTGGTATATAGGGATAGAACTAAATTGTACATGCAGTATGTGTGGGTAAGAGACAGGTGTGTGTGCATGGGGATTTAGCACTCATGGGAAGAGTTATCTTGTGTAGTGGCTCATAAAACTGCGGTCTCGGTTTAGGCCACCGGTCAGTGTCCCGAACAGTTTAATAGATTTGTATTCATGCAACCATCTCTCTTTCGGTGTTCTAAGGCTGCGAACATGGTCGGGAAGTCCGTGCTGTCCCGTGCGGATGCTGCGCGATGAGCCCTGTCATCCTCAATGAGGATATCTTTAGAAGGGGCTTCTGCGTGCGTCCGCAGGCGTGCGGAAGTGTTCTGAATCCGAGGAGACAATTGAAATTGTTTCCGAGCGTGCTTGGGAGGTCACATGGGCGTTGAAGAGCCAATCACAGTGAAGCACCAAAATTCAAACCTGTAAATATGTTTTGTCAGTTTTTTTTGAAGTTGCACATGTCAAGTTGTGACTATTGACAGTCCATCAAGTTATCATGGATCCTTCACTCATTGAGCAACTGATTTCTGAGGTGTACATGAGAGATTCCTTATGGAATCAGTCGGTCTAGAGCTTATCATGACAGAAATGTTCATGATAAGCTCTGGAAAGAGATAGCGCAGATATTGAGCATAACACGTTAGTATTTGAATTTTTAATAATTTTTATTTTAATCTATGAAGGTTTTTATATATATATATATATATATATATATATATATATATATATATATATATATATATATATATATATACCTGCCTAAGACATGCAGATGAGCATACAGTTATATTTGCATATATATATATATATATATATATATATATATATATATATATATATATATCTATAGTGTATTTATTTAATTGCCTTAATGTATTTTTATTACCCCCACATAGCGTATGCCTGTGCATGCATTCATGTATTTTTATTACCCCATATAGCGTACGCATGTGCATGGATTAATGTATTTCTATTACCCCCATATAGCTATGCATGTGCATCCCTTCATGTATTTTTACAAGCCCCTATAACGCACGCATGTGCATGGATTAATGTATTTTTATTACCCCCATATAGCGTACACATGTGCATGCATTCATGTATTTTTATTACTCCCCTATAGCGTATGCATTTGCATGCATTAATGTATTTTTATTACCCCTCTATAGCGTACGCATGTGCTTGGATTAATGTATTTTTATTACCCCCATATAGCGTATGCATGGATTAACATATTTTTATTACCCCCATATGGTGTACGCATGTGCATGGATTAATGTATTTTTATTACCCCCTATAGCGTACGCATGTGCATGTATTCATGTCTTTTTATTACCCCCCTAAAGCGTGTGCATGTGCATGCATTCATGTATTTTTATTACCCCCCACAGTGTCAGTATGTGCATGCATTAATGGTGTTCATATTATTGAAATGCATGTTCTATATAATTATTATAAATGTAAATTTATGTCCTGTATTTTCTGTGTGTTTTTTAGCGGAAGCTGCAAAAGGCAAGTGGAAAAATCTACGGGATGCTTTTCGCTCAGGGGACCCTGTACCAAGCAGTATGGAATTTCAATCAGCGTGGCCGTATTTCGGCAACATGCTATTTCTGATGGAACAAATGCTCCCTGCTAAAACGTCGTCAAACCTCTAAGATCAAGGGAGTCAGGAGGAAACGATTTTTGAATTGTCCTTCACAGAAAATGACAATGTTCCAGAGTGTGTGGCGTCACCGGAACCCGTAGCAAAACAAGCCAGGCCCAGCACTGATTTGAGGTGTAAAATGGCTCAAATTGATGAGCAAAAATATGGCCTTATGGAACAAATTATGCGAAACACCAACGAGGAGTTGGATTTCTTTAAAAGTTTGATTCCGTATATAATGCCTCTGGATAAATTATCAAAACTTCAGCTCAGACAAAAATTTCAAGAACTTGTATTTCAGGCTGTCGAACAATTTGAGGCCATCAATTAAAAATATATTGTCATGTTATGAGAAAAACGTTTTATTTGAAATGTTAGTAGAGTAAACAAGGCAAAAAGCCCAGAAAAAACGCTACAAATTCAGAAAGCGAAAAGGGAGATGATAAAAAACATCACGTCATCCCATGCTGTTCAAACAACAACAAAACCAACTTTATTATATCTAAAAAAACAAAACGAACAAATAGAGTTATAATACAAAAAAAAAAAATCTAAAAAATCATTGTGGAATAAAGAATATGTCATAAAAATAACCTAAATACTATCCACAAGAAAAATATTCAAATTCAAAAACCCATTACGATTACAAGAAGGTATCATTGGGGGTGTACTTCCTCATGTAACATGATTGAAACCTGTGTCCTCATATCCCAATAGTACATATGTAGTGTATGTCTACATTGTATATATTGGAAATGTATCATATCTATGGGCATTAGAACAATGTGTTTGAAAACTGTACACCAAATGTGCATGAATGCACAACCAGAACTCTCCTTATTAAATAAAGGACTAAAATTTGCTTCTAGTACGGATTTCCAAGTTTTTGAAACACTAATGGACCTGCATAAGTTTGTGTGAAAAATTAGCCTAAAAAAGTTTTTGGGAGACAAAGAAAGTAAAACAGAAGGGGGTGGCATCTTGGAAGAGAGCTTGGAAGATAAGGTTTTGACACAGCAGAATTGGGACTTTAAAGATCTCTGTAGACTCCAGGACTTAAATGATTTATTGGATGAACAAACAACTGATACTGAAATGTCAGACTTTTTGGGAAGAAAAAGTTCAGGTCTGCAAAAGAGGTCATTGTTTAACCCCACCTTTATTAAAGGAAATTTCATCTCCACTTTTGAAAAGCTGGTGGAGAGAAACTTGCTCCTGCTCTCACGGGGATTTAGTTTTAATGTGTTTTCTTTACAATATAAAGGTTAGGATTAAAAAAAAAAAAAAACATTTGTAACTTCCTGTGGGTTTTAGCCAAGTCTCATTCATTTTAGATCTTGTAAAGTGGCTATGTACCAGGAGGTCGCGGATGTTTATGCCAGTGCTTTGCCAGGATGGAGTTCATATCTTGCCATTGGCCATTGTATGTAGCTACACACCTGATTTCTTTGTCATTTTGGTTACTGGTTTTTCTGTGAGTAGACTTTTTCTAGGGGTTGTTATTGCCCTATGGTATGCGGATTTCAATTGTGTCTTTGAATAACCTCTTTTTAGGAAATTGTCTCTCAATTATTTGGCCTGTTCTTTAAAAGTGGATAGGCTTGAACAGTTCTGTCTGATTCTTGGGAATTCCTCTAATCAGTGGCTGTGGATGGTGGCTGTCTGCCTTGAGGTAACTGTTAGTAGCTGTGTGCTTTTTATATGTTGAGGTGGATAGGTGACCATCAGATGTCTTGGTGATTCTGAGGTCCAAAAAAGTAATGGAGTCGATGCTTATCTCGGATGTTAGTTTAAGGTTGTGGTAATTGGCATTGAGGAGATCCAGGAACGTGATGAGCTATTTTTTGCTCCCTGTCCATAGTAGCATAATGTCATCTATATACCATAGCCAAATGTCAATGTGCTTAGTATGTAGATGCATTGCTTCCGAGAAGACACTCACTTCCTCCCACCAGCCTAGATATAGGTTCGCATAGGTGGGAGCCAAAGTGGTGCCCATCGCAGTTCCTTGTGTTTGTAGATAGTATTTACAATTGAACAGGAAATAGTTATGCTGTAAGATGAATTCCAGCAGTTCCAGGATACGTTCGTTGTGGTCATGGAACAGTCGGCCTCTTCTAGAAAGAAAATCTCGAACCGCTACTAGCCCAACATTATGTTGGATGCTGGTGTATAGCGATTCGACATCGAAACTCACCAGCAGTGTTTCTCTTTGTTGATCGTGTCTCTACAACATGACCTGTCAGCATTTGTATATAGTCTGACTTTCTCCCTGGTAGCATACATTACCAATATTAGCTGGAGCGAGGTTATCCTTGTGTGTGTATATATGAAAGTAAATCCCCAGCACTCATGAACAGAAAAAATATATTATTTAATCAAAAATCATCAGGCAGTCAAACAAACTCCAGAGCGACGTACGTTTCAGAGCCCTTGGTATTTTCTCAAGCTCTGTGAACTTATATGTGTATGTATATATGTATATATGTATATGTATATATGTATATGTATATAAGTATATATGTGTATATATATATATATATATATATATATATATATATATATATATATATATATATATATAATATATATGTGTGTGTGTGTGTGTAAAAAAGACAAAAAGAAGCGCCAGCTCCATGGCATAATATTGTATGTAAAAATGGACAATTTATTAAAAAAACAGAAAGTGGCCACCAGGAATTGCACTCACTTCAAATAAGGAAAAAACATTCAAGGGAGACAATCTGTAAACCAGTGGAGACTGCAGAAGGACAGAATGCCAATTGTATGCTGTAAAAATACACAAGCAGTGGATGTGGATACTTATCCATAGCTGAATGGGAGATGGTATCAGACCATGAGCAGGAAGGGTGATGAAGTGGGTAGGTAGCTGGTACACCATCCGGTGTTGAGGAACGATATCCATGTGTCAGATGGCTAAATATATATATATATATATATATATATATATATATATAATATATAGATATATAGATATATAGATAGATATGTCTATATATAGATAGATAGATAGATAGATAGATAGATAGATAGATAGATAGATAGATACTGTATATATATATATATATATATATATATATATACACACATATATATACATATACAGTCATGTGAAAAAGAAAGTACACCCTCTTTGAATTCCATGGTTTTACATATCAGGACATAACAATCATCTGTTCCTTAGCAGGTCTTAAAATTATGTAAATACAACCTCAGATGAACAACACCACATGACATATTACACAGTCATGATTTATTTAACAAAATTATCAACATTAAGATGAAAAAGGTTGAGAAAGCCCAAACAATATTTTTTGAATGATCCCTACCATTTTATGCTCAGCCACCCAGCTACACACTGGGCAGAACTATATAAAAAGATCTTAATAAATTGATCAGTTCCATAGTTTGCCCCTATGTTGGGAACATAACTTTAAAGATGATGAAATAGAAAACCCAAAAACGAATGAATGATGAAAATGAACTCATTCAAACTGTCAGAATATTGTTTGGGCTCTCTCAACCTTTTTTCATCTTAATGTTGATATATGAACACACATCTAGGCCCTTCGAAGAAATTAGACAACTAATAATAAATAGGCAGCTCTGAAGGTTCATCTGGTTACTGACAATAGTACTTGCATTGGTGCACATTGTTAGGATTTAATAAAATATAAGGGTTTTTCCACTCCTCCATAAATTTGTTTTATTTTTTAGGTAGTCTGTTTATGGTTTTTAGACCTGTTGTTCCTTTTTTTTTAGTAATGTATGGTATAAATAATTTTATACACATTTATATATTTAGTGACTATGATTTTGTTATTTATCATTTTATATGTATATTGTTGTGTTAAATGTATTTTAGCTCCTAGTTCTCTGCTGATTCTGTTTGTATGTAGTGTTTTTGTTTTTCACCTGTGATTGATCAATTACCTATTACTGATTACATAGTAAGGGTATATACAGAGGTTATACCCAGTCATCAATTATACCCCTGAGGAAGTAAGTTAGTTCTCATGAAACGTGTTGGGTGGTGTTTGGTGACTTAGTGTGCCATTAGCAGAAAGACTTTGGAGGCTAATTCTTCCCTACCCGGTCGCAAGTGGACTATCAATATCGGAGTGTAGCAATGAGAGCTACATTTCCGCGTATGCGTGCGCACTGCCCTGAGGTTGCTGTCGGTACACAGAGCTGTCCCACGCGGCTACAGGTCGCAGGAGGGGAATCCAGTACAGGCAGTGTTGCCCATATGGATCGCATTGGATTGGCGGTACATGCAGAAGCAAGACCTGCCACTGTCTGGAGTAGCATCTAGTTCCAGAGCTGGACCCTGTATCTGTGGAAGACTGATCCTTAATGCCCTTTTGCTTTTGCCTCTTGTAAATAGGGTTTCAATTTCTACCCCTCCTGGAGCCAAGCACCAAAGTCACCTATCCTGTTTATTTTTCACAAAGTGTATTTTATTAAATCAGGTTGTTCTTTTGATTCAACATTAGGTGTTGTGTTGTTTTGAGTCAGTTTAAGCAGTTTGTTTTATGTGTTTGGTTTGTCTCATCAGCAGTGAATACTTTTATAGGTGTATATACAGTATACCAATAATTATTTTTAAATTTTAATATTCTAGTGTCTACAGTAATACACTATGATTGGTCTTTAACTTTTTTTTCCCCACATGTATGAGACAACACTCAAGATTACATAAAGGACCTCTGTTTTCAACAGGACTGGACTTTTCCACTTTGGTTAGGTCTCTTTTCTATTGGATTTTTTGTTGTAAGGTGCCGTTTTTTTCTGACAAAGAAAGAGTATATACGGCGGTAGCTGATGACGTCACGTATATGTCACCGGACGCCACACTCACACAAAAGTGCAAAAATAGTCCAGAATAAAGTCCACAGACTGAGTATACGATCCAATGCATTTCGTAGTAGACAACTACTTCATCAGGGAACACAATATAATAAAAAATACTGCTATTTAAACCCCTTTATCTCAACAATGAAATGTATACTCTTGGTCCGTGGACAATATTCTGGACTATCATTGCACTTTTGTGTGAGTGCTGCGTCCGCATCAAGGACCAGTGATGTATCGGTGATGTCATCAGCCACCGCCATTAGAGATACAATCGCTGAGTGCTACGGCAGCTAGCTGGTTGTGCCCCTCTGGGGAACTTCTCACCGCGATATATTGTCTTGGACGGCGTGTGGCACAGGAATCATCTTCGCGCCGTCCGTGGGGAACTGCTGGTGATGGTGCTGCCGTAACCCTTATCAATACGCTATATGAGATGCTTTAAACAACTGCTATTCTGTATGTGCAATACCTACCTTTTCCATAATACAACAATTTTTAACATACTACACCATGAGTCATCCGCTTGTCCTTTTTCCCCATTCATATACAGTATCTCTGACTCTCTTTCCTTTTCCACTTTCAGTTCATATGAACTCCTTTCCAATGTGCGCCCATTGACTCCACTCCGCAATGCACCGTGCACTAAAACACACCCCTACAAATACTTCTCACATATACTTTCTTTCCATGCTTCTCCTCCTTATTTCTGGAGATATCTCTCCCAATCCTGGTCCTCTAATTTCTACATGTTCTCACCTCCCACATCCAATTTGTCCTCTTTCTGGTGTAAGCCCCTCTAATCTCCTACCCATCCCATCAACCTTCTTCCCCCTCCTGTGCCCTTTGGAATGCCCGCTCCATTTCTAACAAGTTCTCTCCCGGTATATGACTTCTTTTTCTCTCACACCTTAATGCTATAAGCGAGACTTGGCTCACTCAGAGAGGCCACCATAAGAGAGGACAGATTCAGACTTTCTCCCACACTCACCACCACGATGGCAGGGGTGGAGATGTTGAGCTTCTCCTTTCCTCAATCTGCCATTAACTAACCCTTCATATACCTCCCTCTTTTCCTTCCTTCTCCTCTGACTCCTCTTCTCCTTGGGGACTTCACCTGCAATATTCGTGGTCCCTCTCTCCCTTGGGATTCCCGCCTTTTCTCTCTAACCTAATCTTTTAGCATTCACCAAAGGACCGCAGCCAGGACCCACGAGGATGGACACTACCTGAGATTAGTTTTTCCAAAAAAAATTATCTTCTGATTTCTCCATTTTCCCATTTCCTCTCTCTGACCATCACCTCATTTATTCTCACTCAGTTCTCCTCTTCACCTCCATCTATCCCTCATTTCTGTTAAGTCCTGTGTTCCGTTAATCTATTGGCTCTTAACTTAACTTTACTCTCCTCTCTCTGCTCTAACACAGACTGTGACAACCTGGTCATGAACTACAACTTTGCCATATCCTCCTCTCGATCTATATGAATCTCTATTTCCCTGTAGTTACATAGTTACATAGTAGATGAGGTTGAAAAAAGACGTAGGTCCATCAAGTTCAACCTATGCAAAATTTAGACAACAGCTCCTTTATCCTATATCTATACTTACTTTTTGATCCAGAGGAAGGCAAACAAAAACCCCATTAAGGGGAAAAATTAATTCCTTCCTGACTCCAAGAATTGGCAATCGGATTAATCCCTGGATCAACATCCTTCCCATGTATACTTATTTGGTATATTCCTGAATACCTTTCCCATCTAAAAAGATGTCCAACCTTTTTTTGACCAAATCTATTGTATCTGCCATCACAGTCTCCATGGGTAATGAATTCCACATTTTAACTGCCCTTACTGTAAAGAACCCTTTCCTTTGTTGCTGGTGAAATTTCCTTTCCTCCAACCTTAAGGGATGGCCCCGAGTCCTTTGTACTGCCCTTGGGATGAATAGTTCTTTTGAAAGCTCCTTGTATGTCCCCGAATATATTTGTATATAGTTATCATCAGTGGTTGACAAATCACAAAAAAATCTACTCGCCACCTAGTACCAAACGTGTGCTGCTTGGGCCAATATTTACTCGCCCGGGGGTTAAATCCACTCGCCCGGGGCGAGCAAATGTATAGGTTTGTCGAACACTGGTTATCATACCCTCTCTTAGACGCCTCTTTTCTAATGTAAATAAATCTAATTTAGCTAGCCCCACCTCATAAGTTAGATTGTCCATCCCCTTTACTAATTTGGTGGCTCTTCTCTGCACTCTCTCTACTGCACCGACACACTTTATTTCAGCAAATACCCAGTATGTACCTGGCAGATACCTGGAATGCGCCGCTCCTCACCTCTGACAAGCCCCGTTGCGTTTGCCTTCCCAGCCTGGGTTCATGCCTGGCTGACGGGCGGCTGATCTGTTAAATGATAATGATTAGGATTTAATAGGCTGCAATGCTTCGAGTGTCTACCAGATGGCATAAATTCATGAATTGTAATGCAGTATATATATATACTGTGCAGTATTGCAGCCAGCGGGAATAAAATGCTTCAATCCCTGCCTGGAAAATACCTCAATGCACTCGGGCAGAAAACAGTCACAAACCTCAATACACCCGGGTATACCTGAATTCGTGGGACTAGCCAAGCTCGAATAAAGTGTGTCGCCAGTGTAGTTCCATAATATCTTTTCTTAGGATTGGTGCCCAAAATAGTACTCCATATTCAAGGTGTGGTCTTACTAATGCTTTGTAAAGGGGCATAATTATGTTTACATCCCTTCTGTGAGGATTCGGGGATTGCGTCCCTTGCGGCACGGTTCCTCCTCTCTACATAACAGTACTGCAGCGGCTGCTGCGCGCACCCCCGCTCTGTTTACAGAGCGCGTGCGCACCCGCTCCTCTTCAACCAGGTCACAGACCTTAGCTCCGCCCCCTCGGTCACGCCGCGCCTACGCTGCGTGCGGCGTGCACGAGTGACGTCGCACAACGAGCCCAGCTGCGAGTCAAGATTGGTGTGAGCCCTTGTCTCCTTCAGCCTATCCTTTGCATCTGGAGAGGCTCCGCCTCCACTCCGCCCCCTCTCCTACTGGTTCCTTTCTCCTATACAGTAAGAAACTTCCTCTTCCTGTCATACCTTGCTGAACATAACCTTGTGTAGCCTTTGCGTGTGCCTGTCTTGTCCAGCCCAGTCTTGTCTTGTTCTCTGCAGTTAACCTCTCGTGTACCGACCTGGCTTTGCATTTGGATTCTCTCTGGCTCTTGACCCCTGGCATACGGATAACGACGATGAGTACCTCTCCAACCCCAGACCACAGGCTTATGGACTCCAACTACGTGTACCTCTCCAACCCACGGACCCCGACAAGTATTGGATTAATCCTTTCTACATACCCAGACCCAGCAATGCTACAAACCACCTTCTGGGCTCGCCCCCGCTACTGTGGGTGTGTGGCACAGTCCTTCCCACCTCAGTACCGGGGTCAGGTCTTGTTTGTGGGCTCGCGCAAGCGTTACACCTTCCATATATTGCCCGTTTGATGAAAGATAAGATCTTGTTTGCTTTTGCAGCTACTGCATGACATTGGGCACTATTGCTAAGCCTGCTGTCTACAAGCACTCCTAAATCCTTCTCCATCAAGGATTCCCCCAATATATCTCCATTTAATTTGTAAGTCGCCTTTTTATTCTTGCATCCCAAATGCATAACCTTACATTTATCGGTATTAAACCTCATCTGCCATTTACCTGCCCACGTTTCCAGTCTCTCCAAGTCCTTCTGAAGAGAAATTACATCCTGCTCTGATTCTATTACCTTACACATTTTAGTATCATCTGCAAAGATGGAGACTTTGCTCTCGATCCCAACCTCAAGGTCATTAATAAACAAGTTTAAAAGCAGGGTGTAAGGAATCGGGGGCCACGTCCCCTGCGACGTGACCCCTCCTTACCCACTACCAGTACTGCAGCTGCTGCTGCCCCTCATCGCTACCCCTGCTGGCGTGCGGCACTTCCTGCTACTCACGCCGCGGCCGCCATCTTGGACTTTCGCGCCGGCGTTAGAGCGCGCATCTATCCTTGGCACTTGCAACATGTGCGCCATGCCTACCTCCGCCTCCCGATCAGCCCGGGAGTTCTTGCCACGCCTCCTGCACTCTCACCTGAGCCCTGTTACTTCCAGCCTCTCAGGAGCTGCTCCTCGTCACGCCCCCGTCCGGATTGGTGGATACCACTTTAAATACCCTGCTCTGTCACTTCTTCCTTGCTCTGCATAGCTCCTTGCTTCCTGTGCAGCCTGGAAACTGTGTCGTGCTCCTGTTTGTCTTTACCCCTACAGATTTGAACCGGCTTGTCTGACTTACCCCGACTTCAGCTTACCCATCACGATTCTTACCTCTCAGACCCTTGGACACGGAAACGGATTTGACTACAGAACTCTCTATACAGGCATACACCGCTTTAAGTACACTCACTTTAAGTACACTCGTGAGTAAGTACATATCGCCCAATAGGCAAACGGCAGCTCACGCATGCGCATGTCATCACATCCTGAACAGCAATACCGGCTCCCTACCTGTACCGAAGCTGTGCGCAAGCAGGGAGACTATAGAGCCTGTTACACATGCGTTATTTACATCAGTTATGCTTGTATATCACGATTGCAGTACAGTACATGGATCGATAAGTGGGAAAAGGTAGTGCTTCACTTTAAGTACATTTTCGCTTTACATACATGCTGCGGTCCCATTGCGTACGTTTATGCGGGGTATGCCTGTACTCCTGAATTCGGCAAGTACAACGACTATTCTAAATCTTAATCCAGGCCTGGCCACGCTACAACCACATCCCGGACCCGTTCCCTCTGCTGTCGGTGTGTATATTCAACATCCCACCTCAGTACAGGGGACTGGCCTGGTCTGCGGGCTGCACAGCGTGACACTGGGGTCCCAGTACCGATCCCTGAGGTACTCCACTCACGACTTTAGCCCAACCTGAAAATGTTCCATTTATGACAACCCTTTGTTGTCTGTCCTTTAACCAGTTTTGAATCCAGGCGCATATATTATTACTGAGTCCAATTTTCTTTATTTTGTACACCAACCTCTTGTGTGAAACCGTATCAAAAGCCTTTGCAAAATTTAAGTAGACCACATCAATTGCATTACCCTGGTCTAAATTCCTACTTACCTCCTCAAAGAAATAAATAAGGTTAGTTTGGCAAGATCTATCCTTCATAAATCCATGCTGACTATAACTAATAATTTTGTTTTCCACTAGGCATTCCTGAATATTATCCCGTATTAAACCTTCAAGTAGTTTCCCCACTATTGAAGTCAGGCTTACAGGTCTGTAATTCCCCAGTTGTGATCTAGCTCCCTTTTTTAATATAGGCACCACATTTGCTTTACGCCAATCTTGTGGAACTGAGCCTGTGGAAATGGAGTCCTTGAATATTAAATATAATGGTTTGGCTATTGCTGAGCTTAACTCCTTGAGAACTCTTAAATGTATGCCATCGGGGCCAGGTGCCTTATTTACTTTAATTTTTTCAAGTCGCTTATGAACTTTTTCCTCAGTTAACCAATTGTTCATTAATATGGAGGTTGTGGCTTCCTTCTGCGGCACTACTATTGAACTTGAATCTTCCCTGGTAAACACAGAGGCAAAGAATTTGTTTAATACCTCAGCTTTTTCCTTATCTCCAATAATCTGCCTACCCATCTCACACTGAAAGGGTCCTACATTTTCTTTTCTCATTTTTTGTTATTAAGGTACTTAAAGAACTTTTTAGGGTTGACCTTACTTTCTATTGCAATCCTTTTTTCATTATCCATTTTTGCTAATTTGATTGACCTTTTGCAATTTTTGTTACATTCCTTATAATTCTGATTCGATGTCTCCGTCCCTTCTGACTTAAAGAATCTAAACGCCTTCCTCTTCTTGTCCATTTCCTCCCCTGTGACAAAAAGAAAAGAGGTTGGGGCGCTCCCTATTTGTATAGGCTTGTGATGTTACCTGTGTGGTAATGTATAACCAAAGAAAGGGTAGTGTATACTTGCCCTTGTTGTTTTCTGCAGCTGGACCAGTAGAGAAGATAAAGCCCGGAATCTTCTTGTAGTTCCAGTGGAGATGGAGGGTTGGTCAGCGCACGGGATTTTGCTCAAACATAGAGATAAGAAGATATGGAACACGGAATTAGTGTTTTGGTAGCCAAACAGTACAATAGAGAGTAAAAAAGTTTTCCTTTAAAATAATGATATTATTAAAAATATTTTAAAAAGAGAAAATTTCTTAAATAAAATTCTTAAATAAAATTGTGTGGTTTATTGAGCTATTTGTGGGCAGTTACAAAATATATGCTATATGTGGATGACTAGCAGGGCTTCTGTGTGTTTGTATAGCCTGTTGTTGGTCTGGGGTTAAAAGGGATAATGGGGCTGGTTAGCAGAGTCTAGTGTGCAGTCTTTCCTTCACGGAATGCTGCTAGAAGCAATGAATGGCTTTCTCACCCTCCTAGTGGAGGCAGTATGTGAGTTGCTTCTCTCCCGGGTGCCCAAATTGAAAGAAAAGGGCCGAACTCGGTGAGTGAGCAAATAAGATTTATTGGGTACAAAAACAAAATAACACTCACGATACAGCTTTGAAAACAGCCCAGCATCAGCCCGATCGTCCGGTATTGTTCCTCTCACCAGTGTGGCTCCCGTGGTCGCGTCCGACGGCGGGACCGGAAGAGGAGGTCTTACCGGATGTCAGCAGGCTGGCTGGGTCCTTCAGTCAATGGGCTCCGGCAGGGAACTACGCGTTTCGCAGTGATGCTTCGTCAGGTTTTAATATATCACTTCAGCCTGGGCAATACACCAATATTTATTAGCACTGACTATTATTGAACACATAAGTGATACCATATGGTTGCCCCACAAAATTTCCATTTTTAATATATTTTTTTATATTTTTATAATTTTTCGCTTTTACAACTTTATTCATCCTTTTAAAACAGAACTTGAGCTGTTTCACATACTGGCAGAGCCATGAACACATTTAGCTTAAATGTCACACACCACAGAAATTCTAAATGCAAAAGCGATTTTAGGAATGCAAGTCAATTCGTTTAACAAATTGTTTAAAGGTTATGGTCACAATGTATTCTGCTGCACCTGCCACCAATTTTAGGAGATTTGTTTAAAGACGTGTGCATATTGCACTAATCACTAATTGTTTGCACCACAAGTGAGATAACTAGAATCCCAGAAATCTAATAGATATCATGTGTGCATGATTAACTGCTTTATATAATATTATTACTATCTGTACCACTATTGCATATATTCATGTATGTATTTAGTTCTTTAACACTTTTTAATCACTTTTTTACATCATTGGACAGTAGTCCAACACCCAACAATGAATAAAGGTTGTTTTATGTTATGTAATTGTACCAGCACATTTAGCCACATTGGTTTTTTAATAATCTTTTTCTTTTATTGGGGACTTGCAATCGGGATACAGAAAACAAGAACATTGTAAAATAAACATTGAAGTCATAGGCACAAGACTACGGATTGTACAAGTCAACTCCAATAAACCTTTTTCTCTGTGTTTTTAAAGGTTGAGTGAAAGAGGAGACAAGGGAGGGGGTGGAGATGGGGAAGACACAGAAAGATGGGTGGGGGAGGTGGAGGGAGGGGGGCCTAATGATGGGGGGTGATGGGTCAGTCGTCTCCGTGCTCGTATACCGGGTTGGGTTGAAGCTAGGGCCAGGATCTGAAGGAGCGGTAGAGCTCCGGAGCCTGGCCATAGTTCCCAGGTATTGTAAAATTGGGGCATCTTCTGCTTCAACATAACTGTAAGCCTTTCCATGCTCATTACCGTATTTATTCTATTAATAACTGTGCTTTTGGAGGGTGCTTTTACTTGTTTCCAAGCCGCTGTGATTGAGCACCTGGCGGCTGTCAAGATAGAGGAGGTCAACTTGGATAATGGGGGAGGGAGGTCTTCTAAAGGTTTTCCCAGCACATACGTCAGAGGTTCCAATGGGACTTCCAGTCCAAGGGTTTCTTGGAGAAGTTTCTGAACTCTAGTCCATAACTTCTGAATCTCTGGACATGACCACCAAATGTGGGCCATGTCACCCCTTTGACCACATCCCCTCCAGCACAAATCTGGTGTACCGGGGAAGATCTGGCACAGTCTGCTCGGGGTCAGGTACCATTGGAATAGAATTTTATAGATGATTTCTTTTGTTATGGAAAAATCGATGTTTTGATAGCTGATTCCCAGATATCCTCCCAGTCCTCCATATCTATCTGAAGGTTAAGATCTGCAGCCCATTTTTGCATATAGGAGTGGGACGGGGGGGGGGGGGAGTGTCAACTCTATCCCCTTGAAAATCTCGGAAATTAATCCTTTCTGGTATTCGCCTTTGAGGCAGAGGGATTCAAATTTGGTGAGGGCAGGAAATTTGGAGTTTTGGGAGAGAGTTTGCACGAAATGTCTGATTTGTAAAAATTTAAACAGGTGGAGGTCGTGTGAGTGATACTTATCTTGAAGCTCTTGGAAGGACAGAATTTCCTCTTTCTTCAGCAGATCTGCAATCATTCTAATATTTAGGTCCTGGAATTGACTAAATTGGTTACGGGAGCACCCAGGTGGGAATTCTGGGTTTCCGAAGATCGGGGTGAGTTGGGAGGGGAATGATGATAGGCCATAGTTCCCTTTATTTTTAACCCAGATAGACCATGTGCATCTCATTGCCCCAAGTTCAAATTTCTGGGTTCGTTTTTCTTTGTTTTTTTGGGACCATAGGATTACTGGGATGGCGATGGGGGCTGCGTGATAGGATTCTATCGCCAACCAACAATTAGAGGTCGTGGGGTTATTCCAGACCACTGCTTGGCGTAGTTGGGCTGCTTGATAATATCTGACCACGTCAGGAGCGCCTAAGCCCCCTCTCGTCTTTGAGGATAACATAACCGACCTCGGGACCCTAGGTTTACGCTGTTTCCAAATAAATCGGAATATGTGGGACTGTATGTTTTTCAATTCTGAAAGTGGTATTGTTACTGGGAGGGTTTGGAAAAAATATAGTAGACGGGGAGGATGTTCATTTTACAGGAAATAATTCTGCCAATCCAGGAGATTTGGTGGTTGTTCCATGAGGCCAAGTCTTTTCTAATTTGGTTAAATAGGGGGGGATAGTTAGTTTGGTAAAGGGACTTGTAGGTGTTGGTGATCTTTACTCCTAAGTATTTTATGTGGGAGGAGTTCCATCTATATTTATAGTTAGATTCCAGGAGTTTCCAGGTATGTTCTGGGAGGGAGAGGTTTAGTGCTTCCGACTTATCCATATTGACCTTATAGTCAGACACCTGGCTAAATTGATTCAGGAATTTTTGGAGGTTAGGGAGAGATATGTGTGGGTCAGCGAGGGTTAGGATTACGTCGTCCGCAAAGAGGGAGATTTTATATTCCGTGTCTGCGATCGGGATACCTTTTATACTTGGTTCGGCTCTGATTTGGGCCGCAAGTGGTTCAATTGTGATAGCAAACAATAGTGGGGACAGGGGGCAGCCTTGCCTAGTTCCGTTTTTTATTGGGATTGGGTTTAGTTGTCCGCCTGGGAGTTTAAGAAATGCTGTGGGGTTTTGATAGAGGGCACGGACTCCCTCTAGGAAGGGGCCTGTGAAACCAAATTTAAGCAAGGTTTGGTCGAGGAAGGACCATTTGATGCGGTCAAATGCCTTCTCGGCGTCAAGGCTTAGTATCATGGCTTGGAATATATTGAGATGCACATGGTCAATAATATCCACAATTTTGTGGGTGTCGTCAGAGGCCTGTCTTCCTGACACAAAGCCCATTTGATCAATATGAATGAGTCTGGGGAGAATCGGGTTTAGTCTGGTTGCTAAGATCTTGCTGAAGAGTTTGAGGTCTATATTAAGTAGGGAGATCGGTCTATAGCTACCGCATTGTAGCGGGTCCCTTCCTTCCTTGTGGATTATGGCTAGGTTGGCAGCTGAGATTGTGCCTGGGATAGGTTCACCCTCCAGAAAGGAGTTGAATGTATCTAGGAGGTAGGGGGAGAGAGTCGACACGAATATCTTGTAATATACATTGGAGAAGCCGCCTGGCCCTGGGGTCTTAACTAATTTGAGGGAGTTTATGGCTTGGGATAATTCATGCACTGAGATTTTTTGATTTAATTTTTCTAGTTCCTCCTCCGTAAGCGAGGGCAGATTGCAATTTTCTAGGTATTGTGAGGCTATTTTGGCGCTATCGTGTTGTTGGGCTGGAGGGTGGAGGTTGTATAATTCTTCGTAAAATTTGGCGAATTCATGGGCAATTTCTTTTTCTACAAAGGTGATCTGGCCTTTTTTGGTGCGAATCTTGGTGATTTGGGATTTGGCTTTCATGCCTCTTAATTTCGCGAAACAAAAGGTGAAACTGGGGCGCTCCCTACTATATATGGCGTATAGAAATAGAACGCCTGTGGGCTAGTGTGAAACCAAGGGAAAGAAAAATATACTGGCCCTTGTTGTATTTCTGCAGCTGGACTGAGGAGAAGATGAAGCCCGGGATCTTCTTATAGCGGCAATAGAAATGTTGTAGTGGTCAGCGCAAGATGTTGAACTCAAAAGATAAAAGATAATAATATACACGGAATTAGTGCATGTTTTTGATAGACATAATTGGTCTTAAGGTGCAGAGGGGAGGAAAGGGTAGAATGGAGGGGGAAGGGGGGGGAGGGGGTTGGAGACAAAGGGTGAAGAGCAATTGGTGGTACTAAATATAAAATATTAGAAACATTAAAACATATGTTTCAATGACTCACACAGCATAATGTGACTCCACCCTCAGAGAAGAATGAAATAGGTGGAATAATTGCTCTATAATAGAGGAATACTAAAGAAAAGAAAACTCACACGGCCTTGTGTGAGCCCCTTCCCTCAGTGAATGATGTCATCAGTCTGATAGGAATCAGTAACGTCTTTTCTTTTTTCAAATTCTCCCAATGGAGGCAATGCGTGAATAGCTCCTCTCCCAGGTGCCCATATGCCAAGCAATGGGCAAAGCCTGGATTAGTAGCAAATAAAGGTTTATTACATCAATAAAGTATAAAAACTGTATGACACTCACACAAAATGAACAAACAGCCCAGTGTCAGTCGTAGGTCTATCCGGCAGACCCTTTCCTTCCAGTTGCACTCCCGCTAGCGCGTCCGACAGCGGTACCGGGAGGGAGGATCTTTTCCGGAAGTCCGGCGGCTGCCTGGGTCCCTCACACAATGAGCAGGGAAATACGCATTTCGCAAGTGATGCTTCGTCAGGTTTTACGACTGACACTGGGCTGTTTGTTCATTTTGTGTGTTTCATACAGTTTTTATACTTTATTGATGTAATAAACCTTTATTTGCTACTAATCCAGGCTTTGCCCATTTCTTGGCATATGGGCACTGTAACAGGGGACTTATCCCTGTTCACAAATGTGCCTCTAATCCAGCAGTGTGGTGGTTAACTGCTGGTAGGCAATTAACTAACACCACCTGCCTGATTAGATGGCTTAGAAAAGCCTGTCTTTTGAGACAGGAAGTGAGACTCCTTAGCTCACACCTGAGCTGAACTTGGAGACAGAGGAGAGATTCCTTAGTCCACAACTGGGCTGAACCAAGGAAAAACAGATGTCTTGAGCGACAAGCTGACCACAAGACAAAGGGGGACAAGATTCTAAACTTGGAGCCTGACATTTCCTGTGCACACAAGGGTGCGGTTCCAAGAGAGCAGAGAAGCTTCCCCTACCGCAGCCCAGCTAACAGATAAGACTTTTTCGTATAAGACTATTATCTATGTCTGTGTATTGATAAATGTCTCCATGATTTGGGGCTGGTAAAGAGCCTAGCTAACAACCCAGTCAGAGAGGGCTGAGCTACATGTGTAGATAGTCTCCAAAGCAGAGATAGGTTTTCTTTGTTTGGCTCACTATTTTGCTTATGTTGATTTTTTGCTGTGTTTTAAGCGACAGGCACAATAAAGCCTTGTTATAATTTCACCTTACAACAGTCTCCATTGTGTACCTCTGCACATGTCCTCCTACAGGCACCTGGGAGAGGAGCTATTCACGCATTGCCTCCATTGGGAGAATTTGAAAAAAGAAAAGACGTTATTGATTCCTATCAGACTGATGACATCTTTGACTGAGGGAAGGGGCTCACACAAGGCCGTGTGAGTTTTCTTTTCTTTAGTATTCCTATATTATAGAGGAATTATTCCACCTATTTCATTCTTCTCTGAGGGTGGAGTCTCACATTAGGCCGTGTGAGTCATTGAAACATATGTTTTAATGTTTCTAATATTTTATATTTAGTACCACCAATTGCTCTTCACCCTTTGTCTCCAACCCCCTCCCCCCTCTTCCCCCTCCATTCTACCCTTTCCTCCCCTCTGCACCTTAAGACCAATTATGTCTATCAAAAACATGCACTAATTCCGTGTATTTTATTATCTTTTATCTTTTGAGTTCAACATCTTGCGCTGACCACCACAACATTTCTCTTAATTTCGCAGCCAGGAGTCTATCTGCTTTGTTGCCCCTGTCGTAGAACTTTTGGTTGGTCCAATTCAACGCCCTCTCTACCTCTTCAAGTTGTGTTTGTTTCAGTTGCGATCTTGTTTTGTCAAGTATTTTGTATAATTTTTTGGAGGGGGAAAGTTTAGATGTTGTTGCTCCAGATTTAGGATCTTATCTGTTAGCTCTTTTTGTATTTTGAGTTTTAATTTATTCTTATAAGATGCCACTGAGATGAGATCTCCTCTTATTGAGGCTTTATGTGCCTCTCAGAGTATTGCTGATGTCGAAACTGATCCACTATTTATTTCAAAGAATGATATTAATTTTTGTCAAATTGTCTGAACTATTTTTGGGTCATTGAGGACCGAATCATTTAGCTTCCAATTATGTGTTGCTCTTTACGAAAGGCAGAGAGAGGGTTAAATCGACAGGGCGTGGTCAGACCATGTAATTGGACCTATATCTGATTGGGTAGATGCCTGGAGAACATTGTTTGTGCCTAGAAAATAGTCGATCCGCGAGTAAGACTGATGAGGAGCTGAAAAGAATGTGTAGTCCCTCTGACCTATGTGCTGGCTCCTCCATATATCCACTAGGGAGAAGTTTTTTAGGATTTCTCGAAATTTTTTGTCCTTTTTTTGAGTTTGGGCGGTGTGGGGGGTAGACTGTATGGAGGATTTGTCTTGGTCAGGAGAGAGAACCATGTTAAAGTCACCGGCCAAAACTAACGAGGCTAATGAAGCCTGGTCTAGTGAATCAAGTAATTTTTGGAGAAATGAGACTTGATTCTCATTGGGGGCGTATATGTTGACAAGGGAGATAGGGGAACCCGAGAGGGTACCCTGTAAGACCAGGAATCTTCCATCTGGGTCTTGTGTTATTTTTGTTAGTGCGAAGGGGACATTATTTTTGATCAGGATAGCCACTCCTCTTTTCTTGCTTGGGAAGGATGCGAAAAAAGCCTAGGGAAAGCTATTCTTAAACGTGTTTGGGGGTTCGGAGGAGTTAAAGTGAGTTTCTTGAATAAAAATGATATCCCCTTTGTTTTTTTTTAGTTCTTGGAGTGCCAGTTTTCTTTTTTTAACTGAGTTAAGCCCTTTTACATTTAGGGAGATAAATTTGATAGAGGACATTTATAAAAGTGTTTTGTTTAGAGAGCTAAGTGCTCTGGGCCCCGTTCTTATCCCATGACGGGGGTTTGTGGGTCCTCTGTGGAGGGGACCCCGGGTGAGTCGAGAGACACCTGTTGTTGGGACTTGGGGGGGTGGAGACGACTGATAGTCGGGTATGTGAGCAGAGGGGTGGAGGGCGAGGGGGAAGGTGTGGGGGGGAGGGGGAATACATGAGGAAGAGAGTGTGGGCTTTGAGGGAGCCCATGAAAGGGTTCGTTGGTCACCGTAGTGAGAAAGTAAAGGGGAACAGAAACCCCTGGGGAGGCTCCTGGGACACCAAACATGGCGCAAGCCAGGAATCCGAAGTCAGACACCCTCCTTACTTGGTACATAGGGGGGAGCTGCATAGCGCAGCGATAGGGGAGCGAGCTGGTAAACATAGTGACATAACCAAAGAGCAATAACAATAAAACTGTTGTAACTGGGCCTTGGAATAGGGGATGGTGGAGAGGATTGGGGGGGATGAGGGAGGGAGAGCACGAGTGGGGTGTGGGATAGTTAGGGATGGGTGGCTCTAAATAGCGGGTAAAAAGCCAGCCTTAAACTTGGACACAGAGACCCTTGTCCTTTAGGCTTGTAGGGGGTCTATGACTGGGGTGGTAGGAGAGGAGAGAGGGGACGGGGGGTGGGGTGGTATATCCACATGTGTTACAGTTTGGTACATTTGCGAAAACCTTTGTAAAAACATATATTGGATATTAGACACTTTTAAACATTCGTTAAGTAGATTTGGAGGTTCTTGGTGGGTACAAAATGACACAGTGTTTGAGCAGCTTATTAGGAGGGGAGGGTATATGCGGAAGTTGGGAAGTGTGGGGGGGACCTCTTGTTTGAGTTAGGAAAATCAGGAAACATCACCAGGTAACATCATATGTTCTGCAGCACAGCATTTCGACTTATGTATATGGAATCAAAACGGAGGGAGGTGTGTGTTCCACAGTTAACATAATTTGGGAAGTAGTCATAGGGAGGGGGGAGGAGAGGAAGGTGGGGGGGGAAGGAGGGGGAGAGGGGAGGGAAGGAGAGGGAGAGGGGGTGAGGATGGGAAGGGGAGGGGGCGGAAGGGAAGGGGGGGATGGGAAGGGGAGGGGGGGCAGCGATCTATGGATCTTGTTGGGGGGTGAGAGAGAAATGGGAACATGGAACTATGTTTACATACGACCTGCCCTTAGGGAGTCTCCGTATCGGCTGATGCTTGGCGCAGTCCTTGGGTTAGGGGGGGGGAAGTCTGCGTTCGGGGGTATTCGCGGTGCTCGGCCGCAGGGAGTGCCGACTCATCTCTCTAGTGTCATTTCGGGCATGTTGGTTCAGACGTCGCGCGAAGCCACGCGCTGGCTCCCCCTGGGTTGGGCGAAGAGGTGCAGAAGTTCTCGATACTTCCACGGGAGGGAGGGGCAGGACATCGAGCCGCGTCCCATGGGGAAGAACTTTTCTTCTTTCGTTGGTGGTCGAAGCCTGGGTCTGTCCGGGGTAAGTTGACTTCTGAGGGGGGGGTGGAGTTGGGAGAGGGGGGAGGGTTAGGGAAGGTTGCACGGGGCTGCACGGGACAGTGTGGAGGCAGGGAAGGTGCAGGGGAATTGTCGTAGCATTGGGTCGGCTGGGAAGGGGATGCTGGCGGGGGAGCAGTTGGGGATAAGAGGGGAGGGGCATGAGGGTATTCAGAAGAGGGATGGATAGAGGGGTGCGAGGTGTGGTGGGCGGAAATCAGGGGAGGGGGGTCCTCTTGTTCGTGGGTTGCTCAGGTTCCCATCATGTCGGCACAGTTCTTGATCTGGACGTCTGGAACGGACCGGAGGGAGCGGCAATCAGCAAGCGGACTAGGGAGCAACAGTAAGTGTTGGGAGGGGGGAGGGTGTGGGGACTCGTTCGGGGTCTTTCTTACAGGAACGAAGGGGGCCGGTGGTGGTGCGAGCCTTGTAGGGGCGGGGGCAGGGAGGGGGGGAAGGCCGTTGGTCGGGCTGGTGTTTTGGGGTACGTAAGAGTTCAGGAGCGGGAACTTTTTTTATGGAGGTACTCTCGTGGATGAGGAAGTCCCTTAGTTGGCCGGAGAAGAGGTTCTTGAGCGGGTAGTTTGGATTCTTCCAGCATCATGGGCAGACGGGATAGGGGGAACTCAGTGGGGTCTTTGGTTGGCAATGCGCTGCGACGCGCGGGGGGTCTCTGCTTGGTCCGGTCTTGCGGTAACTTGAGGGGCACGATCAGCGTCTTGCTGGGGGAGCAGGTGAAGGGCTTTTAGGAAGTCTTGTGAGACCTCAGTGTCAGATATCGGCCGTTTCTGAGGACCACTAGCTTGAAGAGAAAGCCCCACCTGTATTTGATTCCACGGTCTATCAGGGTGGTTGTGAGAGGTTTCATTTCTTTCCGTCTGGCAATAGTGACCTTGGAAAGGTCACTGAAGAACTGAATGCTGGAGTCTTCTACTCGGAGGTCTGCCACTGCTCTGCTGGCTATCATTATCCTTTCCTTAGTGGAGTAAGTGTGCAGCTTCACCACGACGTCCATATGCCGATTGGGGTCCGGGGACTTGGGTCCAAGGGCCCGGTCCATTTGTAGATCATGCTCCGTTAAGTCTGGGACCAGCTGCAGAAAGGTTTTCTTGAGGTAGGGCTGAAGGTTATCAGGGGATACGGATTCAGGGATATTTCTGATGCGTAGGTTTTGCCTACGCTCCCTGTTTTCCTGGTCTTCCAGGGCATCATTCAGGTCATTAATTGCGTGGCCAAGCCTGGCCATATCATCCTCGGTGTTAGATTGAGATGTGAGGGCCCCGTCCATTTTAGCCTCTAAGTCTTCTGTTCTTTTGGTGAGAGAGCTCAGGTCAGATCGTAGGCCATCCAAGGCCGTCGCTAGGTCCTCCTGGAACCCCCTCCTCATCCTGAGGAAGAGGGATTCAAAAAACTCTTTATTTAGCCTGTATTGGTCAATTTCAAAAAGGGCTGGTAGCGTGTGCCCCGCGGCGTGCTCCGGCTCCTCAGCACCAACTTGAATGTCGGGACCCGACTCCGGCTGCTTCTGCGCGGGCTGAATGAACTTCGTTACGGGGTTCTGGACCCGTTTTTTTGTTTCCCGTCCATTCCCTGGGTATCATGGGGAGGTTAGGTACTCTTTTGTGGTATTTTTGTGCTGGGGGGTAAGCTCGTTCTGGTCAAATTCGTAGGAGGGTGTCAGGAGCTCCGTTCCTAGTCAGCCATCCATACTGACGTCACCGGAAGTCTCTAGCCACATTGGTTTTGACTTATTTCTTTTATACTTATTACCCAAGGGTATACACTGATAAGTGTGCTTTTCTAACAATGTTTTAAAGACTGCCCATTTATCTTCTACATTTTTCCCTGCAAAAACATCATCCCATTGTATTACTACTAGATTATACCTCAGTTTATTAAAATCTGCCTTTCTAAAGTTTAAGGTCTTTGTTGAACCCAAGAAATCTATTTTTTGATATTTTATTTCAAATGAGTCCATGTTATGATCACTATTACCCAAATGTTCCAGGACTTGAATATTTGTTATTACTTCTACATTGTTTGATATGACCAAATCCAGTATTGCCCCTCTCCTGGTTGGTTCCTCAATAATTTGGGTCATATAATTGTCTTTAAGCACCCCCAAAAACCTGTTACCTTTTGTTGTAATGCTACTCTCATTGCCTCAGTCTATGTCTGGATAATTAAAATCACCCATTATGCAAATATGACCTAGTTTTGATGCCTTCTCCATTTGCAAAAGTATTTTAGCTCCCTCAATCTCACAGATATTTGGTGGTTTATAGCATATTCCCACAAACATTTTCTTAATACTTTTACCTCCACTGCTAATTTCTATCCACAAAGTCTCTACATTTTCATCATTCCCTTCATAAACATCATCCCTTATAATAGGTTTTAGATCCGGTTTAACATATAAACATACTCCCTTTCTATTTGTTCGATCCTTCCGAAAAAGGGAATAACCCTCTAAATTAACTGTCCAGTCATGAGTTTCATCCCACCATGTTTCAGTAATGCCGATATCATACTGCTCCCTTGCAGCTATTAATTCAAGCTCCCCCATTTTATCGGTCAGGCTTCTTGCATTAGCAAGCATGCATTTAAGTTTTTTTTTCAGCCTGTACTATCTTATCTGCTCCTTCCTTTCTGCGCCCACTTGGTTTAGTCTTTAGAAGTTTTCTAGTATTATCTATATTTACTATGGGTGTCTCACTGCTTGTCAAACTCGCACTTGCCCCCATTCTACCTCCATACCACCTTGTATCCTCCTCTATTCCATTTAGTTCATTATCTGTTTAATTCCCCTCCCCCCTCCGTCCTAGTTTAAAATCTCCTCCAACCTTTTTAGCATTCTCCCCCATAGCACAGAAGATCCCTCTTCATTGAGTTGCAATCCGTCCCTAGAATATAGATGGCACCTCTCAGAAAAGGAGTCCCAGTGCTCTAAAAACCCAAACCCCTCCTTCCTGCACCACTTTCTTAGCCATGCATTAACCTCCCTGATCTCTGTCTCCCTGCGGTAGCGCATGGCACTGGTAGTATTTCAGAAAATACTACCTTGGAGGTCCTTGCCTTAAGCTTTTGGCCTAGATCCCTGTAATCATTTTTTAGGACCCTCCATCTTTCTCTAACTTTCTCTCGCCCTTCAAACCCCAGACCTCGTCTAAAGTGCCATACATGCATGCTCCGCTCCTGCACTCGCTTCTCTGAACGCCTCTGGAAGAAATCTCATTCCCTCCAGACTTCCTTCACTAAAAATTTACCCTAGCATGTTTAAACTCTGCCTTCTCCCAGGCTAACAAACATTATTTTCTTTACTAATCAACACTCACAAGTCTAAGCCACATCTGTTGCTTGTTTTTCTTCCTTTATTTCACCTCAGAACTTTTCTGACTATTTCAAGACAAAGGTGGATTCCATTCACCAAGACTTCCCCTCTGTATCTTCGTCACATTCCACACATCCTCTTTCTAACTCCCCTACTGCCTTAGATGTGTATTATAGAAAGTGCTTGTGCATGTGCGGGTGTACAATGTTGCGCGTTTATTTTGTGCTTACAGGAGAAATGAAGTGCGCGGCTAGGAGGCGGGCCATGATGTCACACGGATAGGCGTCACTGTGATTGTCTCAGTGTCCTGTGGCACAGCAGCCGCTCGATAATACAAATTTCTTTGTATTTCCACCAAGCTTCTGCGCCAACGTGGTCTGCCGTGCGCGTCGGCAGTGGATACACTGTCGTTGTAAGACAGGTATTTTTAATTGCCGTGGCGCACACACGCTTAGTATAATACAAGCCTTACTTGACTCAGAGCAAGTGTTGCTGCTAATCTCCTCTATCACTTGCTCTATTGACCCCATTTCATCCTATCTCCTCAAAGCTCTTGCTCCCACTCTTATCCCTACACTGACACATGTCAACTCCTCCCTCTGCTCTGATACCTTTCCCAACTATTGGAAGCATCCTTTACTCAAAAAAAAGCAAGCTTAACCCTATCTGTCTATCGCCGTCTCCCTCCTATGGTACCTTTTGCCGCTAAACTTCTTGAATGACTTGCATTCTCTCATTTTCTCTATTTTCTTACCTCCTATTCTCTTTTAGATCCTCTACAATCTGACTTCTGCACTACTCACTCCACTGAAACAACCCTCACCAAAATTACTAATGCTCTCCATGCTGCCAAAGACCAAGGTCAATACACCCTTTTTATATTACCCAACTTCTCTGCAGGCTTTGAAACTGTGGACCAGCCTCCTCTTCTCCACATCCTCAATACGCATGGTATCTGTAATTGAGCTCTATCCTGGACTTCCTCTTACCTCTCCCATCGTACTTTCAGTGTTGTGTTTGCTAATACCACATCCTCCTCTGTCGCTCTCTCTCTGGGTGTACCCATATCACCCTGGATGACCTCCTCCGACTCAAACTTAACATGTTAAAGATAGAGCTCCTCATACTTCCTCCCAAGCCTGGCCCTTCTGCCCCCTTTTACATTACTGTTGGCAATACTATCATACACCCAGTATCACAATCAGGCTGTCTAGGTGTCATATTTGACTCGTCCCTCACATTCACAATATAGCTAAAACCTGTCGATTTTTCCTTAGTAACATTGCCTCTTCCTCTAACGTTCTACTGCTAAAATTCTAACAGGCCCTCATGCTCTTCCGTTCCGACTATTGCAACCTTCTACTGTCTGGCCTTCCTGTCACTCACCTGTCTCTCATTCAATGTAAACAAACACTGCTGCTAGAATCGATTTACGCTCTCCTAAATCTGTCTCAGCGTGTCTCCTGCTGAAATCCCTCTCCTGGGTTCCTATTAAATCCTGCATACCTGCTTCTCCCCCTTCCCTCCTTCAGCTCACATCGCTTTCTTCCCCGCTCCCTTCTCCAGCTCATAACTCCTTCTCCCCCCCTCCGACCCATACTTCCTTCCCTGCCCTCCGACCCATACCTCCTTCTCCACCCTCCGACCCATACCGCCTTCTCCCCACTCCGACCCATACCTCCTTCTCCCCCCTCCGACCCATACCTCCTTCTCCCCCTCCGACCCATACCTACTTCTCCCCCTTCCGACCCATACCTCCTTCTCCCCCCTCCGACCCATACCTCCTTCTCCCCCCTCCGACCCATACCTCGTCTCCCCCTCCCTCCTCCGACTCATACCTCCTTCTCCCTCCTCCAACCAATAACTCTTTCTCCCCCCTCCCTCTTCCAACCCATACCTCCTTCTCCCCCTCCCTCCTCCGACCCATACCTTCTTCTCCCCCCTCCGATCCATACTTCCTTCTCCCCCTCCCTATTCCAGCCAATACATCCTCCTCCCCCCATATCCTCCAGCCCATACCACCTTCTCCCTGCACCCGGCCCATGCTTCCTTCTCCCCCCTCTCTCCTCTAGAACATATTTCCTCACCCCCTCCCACATTTCAGTTTATCATACTTATTTAATGCATTAATCTATAGATGTCTAGAGACATAATGCTATTAGTATTCAGGAGGGATTGCATTTTTAACAAAACAGCTGGGAAAAACATGACCACATCACAAATGGAAAATTAAACCACAGTAAATAGTGCATTTAACAACGAAATTATATAAACATTTAGTTTTAAATAGGGTCTAAGAAACTGGCTGAAAGTTCATTTTGTGAACCCACTTGCTGAAAGTCACACAAAATGAAGTTACCAAATACTTTCGGCCTCCTATAACGTATATTAACAATTAGAGCATTGTGCCTTTTACCTTCTGACCATAAGGGATTAATCTTTTAGTACTGTAGTTTTGGGATTAGGAAAAATGTTTGTACGATGAATGCAGCCACTATGTTTGTTCACGAGACAAAATAAGCTACTTGTCAATGGCAACCCATCTATTTATAATGCAAGTATTTTTGTGGGCTGTGAAAAAGAAAGATCTGACTGCATTTGTAACCCTTTCGGCACTTGAAGGTCAATGCAAAAGATTACCGAGGAATGCATTGCTGGTTTCTCATGGGGTTAACTAATCTGTAGCTCAATGCTGATATGTGCAGATAAATTTACAGAGATGCCACGTTTCTTTTCTCAAGACAGATGAGCATTTGCCAAGATTATATTTCATATCTGGAGCACAGGCTGTTTCTGGCCTCTAGAACCATATGCCCATATGGACAGATTGTTATGTCTTTGTAATATCACTCTTGTGAATCTAGCAATACTATTAATATTGAACATGCACATGTTTCACATGTAGCTGACCGTAAACTGGTTGTTATTTCATACCAGGCATCCCAAATGTAATGGTGCAGTCAACCCCACCCGCTTGATTTTCCATGGATGGAAAGCAGAGTCCCCTGGTTCCCCAGTTACAAATCATGAAAGGTAGTGTCGGTACTTTGCATATTTATATTCTCCTCATCACGTGGCTTAATAGGAAGTTGTAAGTGATAATGTTGCAGATTCCTATTGGCCCACATAACACAGGAGATATAAACAACCTCTTTGTTTCAACTGAAGGGAATGGCACTTGTGCTAGCTTTACAGGTGAAAAAATGTGTGAGAGTGGGTTAAACGAAAAAAAAAGAGGGGTGGGGACTGCTCTCCCCCTAAAACCATAGTGCACTAATGGCATTCACAACGTTATACACAATGATGCTTCTTTTTCCACAACAAACTGACACCCCTATGTGTTTAAAAATTTTTTTTTAATCCTTTTTAAAGTTCGTTTTTAATCTTGGCAAGTAGAGACTGTCTCCGATTTCCTGGCTTTTGTGTGATATCACTGCATGTTCAACAAGAGTTTACACAGGCAGAGCTCCTCTCCCTTCCCATGCCTCAACTTTATTGGCTTGCTCATCAGGACAAGGTGGGATAAGGGCTGAGGAAACACTTGGTTGACAAACACTCCTGAATTTAGAGGCCCCTAAGAAATGCAATTTGTAATTAATTTCTAGACAAACAAAAAAAGAAATCTTTGCTTTTAGCTTTTAGTTATATTAGGTTAAGAAAGCCAATTAGATTGTTGAAATGTTTACAAAATGTTTTTGGTTAGCTAGCAGGGTTCGCTCCTTTAGGGCCATTCTGTTTATCTGCTTTGGAAAGTATTTGCCATGCTGCTGCAGAACCTTCTCAAGCATTTTAGAAAAATATGTAAGGTGAGGTTTAGCAATGCACAAATCAGTTCTCGGCCCTTTTGGAAAACAGTATACCAACAATGCTTCGTCTAAAAAAAAAAGTAAAGGTCTGCCACACTGTGGCAGGACGGCCTGTAGCCGAGATCAGGGAACAGTCCACACGTGTAGTTTCAGGATAATGAAAACGTTCAGTGGCTTTATTTCTCCACAGCATAACATGTGGGTACACTGTCCCTATAAACACCAAAACAAATCCTGCTCCACATTGGGAGAACTGACTAACACTCCAGACCTATCTAGCAGGCTGGCTAGCTAAACCATTTACCAAACCATGAGTGTATATTAAGCAGTCAGGAAAACAAATGAACAATTCTTACTTTGGTTGAAGGAGTTAGTTTGGTGAATCCGTCTGGCTAGCAGCTCACATAGAGTTATCTGGTCTTAGGCTAAGGCCCCGCTCCCAGAGTCAGCGCACCTGCGCTGCTGACAGGCGGTGCGCTGAGATACACAGACCGCGATCTGCGGTCTGTAGGGAGCGGGAGCCGGAGCGGGAGGTGGGCGGGAGGTGGGAGGTTTGATCGGGAGGTGGGCGGGAGGTGGGAGGTTTGGGCGGGAGGTGGGAGGTTTGATCGGGAGGTGGGCGGTTTGACAGGGAGGGGGGGCGTGGCTTGAGCGGAGGGACCCGCTACTCTCCCCCCCCTCCCTCCACGGACTCGGGCTGGAGCTGGAAAGTAAGTTTAAACACACACACGCAGGCACTCATTCATACACACGCGCACACACACACAGGCAGGCACTCACGCACTCATACACACACACGCGCACACACACACACAGGCAGGCACTCACGCACTCATACACACACACGCGCACACACACACAGGCAGGCACTCACGCACTCATACACACACACGCGCGCACACAGGCAGGCACTCATACACACACACACACAGACAGAGGCAGGCACTCACGCACTCGGGCACACACATACACACACAGATAGGCATGCACGCACTCAGACACACACACAGAGAAAGGCACTCACCTGCTGTCCCTCCACACTCCTCCACGCTCCCCGAAGCCTCTCCTCCTCCCGAAGCCTCTCCTCCTCCCGAAGCCTCCCCTCCCCATTGGCTCACAGCCACACACGTCACGCGTCAAAGCTAGAAAACACCATTCTGTGGTGTCTCCTGCGGCTGACGCGCTACAGCGTGTAATCAGCTGTGCAGCCAGTGGGGACCGGGACCGGCTCGTGAGGATTCCCCTGCTGGTGGGGAACTCGCGACCCGCCGCCCGCACCAACGAGCGCAGCGGGACCGAGGCCTAAGGCAGCCAGCTACTGCCAGTAACAACATCCTTTTATACCTTGCTGGTTATAAGGTGTCAGCTTACCTCCTGATTACCTAGCTTCCTCCTGAGTTAACCTTCTGAGTGCTGGATGAAGCACTCAGACATATGTTTCCCAGGCATAACTGATAGGGGTTGACTTCACCCTGTCACACACACAAAAAAAGTTATTTTATTGCATCAAGGTTAAAAATCTACAAAATAGGAAAGCAGCATGAGGTAACAAAAATATCAAGTAGCGACCTTTTCGGCATAAGCCCTGTTCTGTCCCAGGCTCACTGTGACTTAGTTCAGCGGTGCGCAAACTGGGGGGCGCGACCCCCAGGGGGGGCGCGAGACTGCCGACGGGGGGTGCGGGGTTTACAGAGGCCCTGTGCGCTTCCCGAAGGCACTTAAATTAAGTGCCGGGGGAGCTGCAGGGCCTCTGTAAACCTAACTTACCGTGGCTCCGGCGGCTTCCTCCCTGCATCGCCATGGCAACGCGGCGTCAAAATGACGCTGCGAGGTCATGTGACGTCACGTTGCTATGGCAACGTGATGGCATTACGCCAAAGCGCGGGTAAATTGGGGTTGGGGGGGGCGCAGGAGTGAGGGGACAGCCGGCAGGGGGGCGCAGGGAAAAAAGTTTGCGCCCCCCTGACTTAGTGAGTAGAAACAGGCAGCTCAACTTATCTCCTTTTCCAGCACACAGAGTCCTTTAGTTTCTGAAACTTTATTGGAGGGGGTAAACAGAAAACATACGGGGAAGGTAATAAGACAAAGCTGTCTCAGGGGAATCAGAGAGTGATAAACTACTCACAATGGCTGCTGGCTTGAAAAGGAAGGGGCCTGACATGCAGGAAATAGGGCAGGATGAAACCAAGAGCCAGGGGTCTTGGATCATACCAAATCAGAGGCCAGTGGAAGGGGTTGCTAGGCAACAGGCTAAGACAGGTACGAGTTACACAGTAACATCTAGGGCTAGGGGAACTGCGGCCATAGGAACAGAAAAAAACCATACAGGGGACAGAACATGCCCTTCATCTAAGATGATAGCTTCATTATCGGTCACCAGTGGCTATGCTGTTAATATAGTGGTTTAGAAAACGTTAATTGTAAATTGACTTAGAATAATTAAAGGCTATAAAAGAATGGGACTTGGCATTAGGGGGAACAGTATACCCCAAAGAACTGTACTCGGTGCTGCATATATTTCCACTCTGCTCATCCCCAAATCCAGTACAAGCCTTGTGTTTGCCTATAAATGCTGAGTATCATAGAATTAACTTAACTGTTCTTGTTTGGTATTTTGGTACATCAGCTTTTTAATTAGGTAAGTGGTTGGCTATTCTGTAATATTTAGATATGGTTATAGCTAAGAAAAAAACAGCAATGTATTTTCGATTCCAAAATCTTTACTTAGCAGTTATTGTTTTTAACAATTGCATAGAGATCGGAGTACATAAAGTACCGCTCATTAAGAGAATGCATGACAAGGCTCCGGTGGTTTGGATGGCACACTGGGGTTCTTTTTGGCAGGTTTCAATGGTGGATGTTATAATCTCCAAGTTCAGTTTTATTTTGGAAAGAATAATGTTTTACTAGCCAAAGGTTTATATATATATATATATATATATATAATTATTTTTTAAGTAGTCAGTGTCCCAGCTAAGCTTGGCATCAGACAAATAACATAATTGTATTCCAGAAAGCTTGGCATCAGACAAATAACATAATTGTATCACAGAAATTAATTCCACGTCGGAGTACGCATAGCAGAGAACTTGGTTAGATTTATTCCTCATCATTTCCACAGCATCGACTGCTTCTTGTTGTAAAGATGTGACACCTTCTATTGGTGGCGTGTTGTGTGCTATATGCCATACAATCACCATTAAAAGTTATTAGTAGTTTACAAGAAGTGGTAATTAGTTATTCCAGCTGAGTGTGCATGTGATATGGTAATATACAGTAGATCTATAGTAGCTATAATAACCCTGACCTAGAGAAGTAGGTATTATAGTTGTATTCATTTGATTCAAAACCCCACCCCAAAAATATATACATAGAGAACCCTCTAGAAATTGTTGGTATAAATCGTTACGTAATAACTAGTGACCCCATGGTTTCAATTTTAAATTAGAAAAACATTTACAGGAATTTTTAGGCGCTTATTTTCTATACATTATATTTATCCCCCCCCCCCCCCAAACCCCCTTGATGGGAAGCAGGGGATCTCCGGAGCTGAACTGTGTTTATTTCCGCTCTGGGACTCCCCTCTGCACCCCAAGATTCTTGCATCTGGAATAAGTTTAAAGGTCACGCTGGCCAATAGGAAGCCAAAAGGGATGATGTTGCGGCTTCCTATTGGAGGGCTGTGGAACCTTTCCTGCTACCGTCAACCCCTTTAGAGGCTGGAGCTGAAATGAACGCAGTTAAATAAAATATCAAGCTGTAATGCCACTTTAAAATCACGATGGAAACAGGTAAAAGAAAAAAAAATCAAGAAATTAACTGGGATTTTTTTTCCCCATATATACAAATTATTCCAACACTAAACTGAAAGCAACAAATTGGCGGGCAGCATCTCCTTATGACAGACGTGAGCCAATCATTGCACAATATTAAAGAGGCAATCCAAGTGGCACTTAAAACAAACAAACAACAACATATATATATATTTTATTTATTTATATATGCAGCCTTTGATAACCTTTATTGAAAATAAATTACCTAAGCTGCCGATCGTTCCGTTCTCCTGTCATTGATCAGCAGAGATCCTGCTTCCTTGGGTTTACTAAATGGCTGCCTTTCAGTTTTAAATCAATCCTTCAGGTCAGTGTAACTCATCAGCTACAATGTATCTTAGGTATTCTAAGGTAACATTATCTATTGTAACAGTTTGGAGCTCAGACTGTTGGGAATATTGGCAACAAATGATCACGAACAGGAAATTGTTACAGATCTTGCACTGCTGGGGAAGTTGGCTAAAAAAGGCTATAGAAATCAATGGATGCTCCGTACAAAACTCATAAAAAATGGCATTACATGTTGAATAATAACAACATTTTTAGTAAGTATTATCTAATATTACAGAACTGATTTATTTAAAAAAAAAAACACATGTAGGATATTGCATGGATTGCCTCTTTAACTCAGCTGCTCTGTTTAGTGTGTTTAACACTTTTTACTATTACTACTATCTAACATGAAGAAATGCTTAAATCAGAGCTGCAGGACAATCAAAACAATTGTTAAAGGTGCTGGTTTTTGTTAACAAAAAACAGGTGTAATTCAATAAAAACTGAATTCCTCTGATAAAAAAAAGAAAAACCTGGTAATTTTTCGGTACACATGGGTAAATAATGAAAACACGAAATACTATTACTAATAAAAATAAGATTCTCCATGGATGTCATGGTAAAATAGAATACCAGGGTTATTCATTAACATCTCTAACAAAACACTATTATTTCATGAATAAGATTGGTTTGTAAATTGTACTCAGTAGATAAAAGCAACTACAGTATGTAGTCGTACTAACACTGCCTACGGACAATGACATTTTCAATTCAATGAGGCTTCAAGTACACCTCTTATTCTTTCCACTGTTATATGCCTTACATGTTAATGGACACTCAGTAATTGAACCATCAACAGATCAGATGATAATATTACAGTGTGAGCCAACTTGTGAGTGCATCACTGCAATATGAAACAGAAATAACATGCTTTATGTTGAACTGAACAGTCTAAGATTTCAACTGTTCGTAGCGTTGATACCAACCAAACCATTTGGCTTCCTTCTATGCATGTGACCATGGTGTTATTTACAGACAAAATTAATTGTGAATTATGCTTTGTAAAAAAGGAAGTTACAAAGTTGTTAATAAGTAACAAGAAAATGCGTCACCAAAAAGCAACTTCACTAACCGTCAGGTTGATATAGCCTAACCATTATCTGTCATTGGTTTTTAGCATGTAATACCATACTTACTGTAAATGTTGCTTGCTATTAAATCGTTCATCAATTTAATATGTTACATATTATAAAACATCTGCAGGTAAATGAAAGGAAAAGAAAAATACCTAATTTTTTAAAACCTGTATCCTTAACTTTTTTTTTATCTATTTCCATAAAACTTCACATTAATCCATGACACACTTTCCTGTGATAACAGTTGGACCTTTTCAACTTTTCCCATCAGCTGCAGTTTCTTTCAGTGGACTGGAGCCAATTACTTGATGCACTCATGTAAAACAAATCCTAAATAAGTACCTTATAAATAATAAACTCAGATTCATTCCAGAGTGTCCAAACCCATTAGAAGCAGGCCAAACACATGACTTTGAAACAGATTAGGAGTTTGCAGTCAAGTGAGAAAAATAACCACATAAGGTACACAAAGTCTTATAAAGAAAACCTTTATTATGCTGGGTTTGGGTGTCTGGCAGTAACATAATCAAGTGAAAGTCGTACATATTTTGATTCCTGTTTCTCCTTTAACACTATTCTTTCTTCAATATTGATTTCTTAACTGATTGCTGATTTCTTGTAGCTCAGCGACAAGATTGTCCATTGTTCTCACGTCATCAGCTAACTCGGCGGAAATGTCTCCACTTGCTACATCTGTAAAAAGTTGCTGTGGAAAACAACAGATAAGCATTTACTGTAGGTTAAAAAACTGTTCTCATGGGATAAATTAGAAAAAGTATTTTAAAAAGATTTTCTAGAAAAGCCCAATAAATATGAAAGATGGTAATGTTTTGTAGCAGGACATCAAGATTTCCATGCTGTACAGTACCACATCTTCTTTTGGGATCAAGATTAAATAAGGTAGAAACAAGAGCTCAGGACAGAACAGTCATCCGAGAGGCCTACAGTTCACATCCATACAACAACCGTTCAAGCCCTCTAGTCGTTAACCTTTATTCGGTGTAAACCGCAGTTTACCAGGGGTTGATTGATACCAAATTTGGTGATGACTGACATTTTATTATTCTTCAAATGCATTTAGCTATATTTTCTAATATTGTAATTCAAAAAGTTATTAAATGTTATACTACAATATTACATTATAAATAATGTAGAAAGTTTTTTTTTTTTTAAATAAAAAATATGAGCATTACTACTGTACAACAATTGCATTCTTACATATATAAGAGCTGGAGTTGCACAACACGTCATAAAACATTTGTAAAGTAGCAATCCTGTGGACTTATTTATTATAAAAAAAAATTAACAAGAGGGACAACAAGGGGTTCCCGCGGTACTAAACTGTGCTTTTTAAATTTGTTTTTACCTTCATGGACCCCCGGTTCCCTAGATATTCACTAGTGAAGTTACCGGTTTTAAAACTCTCCAGGGGAAACAATATGTCCACAGGTTACATGTGCCAATAAGGAAGACACGACGTCGTCATTAGCGGCTTCCTATTGGACGGCTATTTAAATTCCCTGAAGAAATATGGTAATCTTTACTTATGAGTATCTCGGGAAGCGAGCGTCTCCTAGATAAAAATAGGCAGTTATATGTTTAATGGGAACCCCCAGTGACCATCCTGTCAATTTTTTTAATTTTTTTTATTTTGGTGGGATTGCTGCTTTAAGTGGGTACAAAGAGTTACCATACAATTGTGAAGGGTTCCACAGGTCTTAATAGATTGCTAACTAACTAGTCTGGCCATTGTAAAAAGCATGTGAGGAGTTTGGATATTTGTTTCTAATCAAGATTATTAACGAGATGTGAGAACACCAACTGAAAAAATGGGCTTCGGCTATAAATCTTCTCCCAGAAGTGTCAGTAATGTCAAGTTTATTTACAGAAGTTCAGATAAAATGTAATACTGTAAGCAATGTAGTTATACAGTACAACCCTGTGTAATATAATAACTTCATTAAAATATAGCACACAGAATTAAGGTTATGTTGTCCTTATTTTGTGTAAAAGCATGGCTTGATCACCTCAAGAACTTCTCAGAGTAACCATTTTCCTACTATAATGACCATCCTAAGTGTCAAATCAAAATGCAATAAAAGCCTGCATGCAACATCAAATTTGGTTGTCTGTATAGGGAAATAAGAACATCATGTATTTTTTCAGGAAGAGGAAACTCATCACAGTGGTTTTATTTTGGTTTATGGCTAATTCATTCCGGAAGGAATGTCTGGATCTGTGTAGACTGACTTCTGCTGATGTTTTCTTTTTCCTTCCTCTTGAACAACAAAACAACAAGGACAGTGCAGGAGGTCAAAGAGAAACTAACCTTGATAGAATTGTATGCAAGTCATAATTAATAGTGTTATTGATTTGTACATAATCAAGACCAGAGGATGCTTTTAAAAAAAAAATGGCTACAAAAAGGGATGCTAATGGAAATGAACACAACTCATGACATGTATGGCCACAAAACGTTATTGGAAAGTACGGCTATAGTGTACATGAAGCACTACTAATCACATATTCTAACATGTATTTTCCACATTTTTTAGCATTCATCTTTAATGCTCCTAAAAGGCAGCTGAAGAATGCTGAGGAATCGGCTATCACACCCATAACACTTAATTAAAATGTATAAAACCATTGAGTATATGAAATAAATGTACTATTTTTAGTGCTCTTAAAGGGTCTATATGCTGGTATCTCAACCTCCTGATCGAACCACTGGCTTTGAGCGTTATCTACGGCTTCCAATATGCTACTCCTAATATGCTGAAATTGAACATTTACATCATCAGAGGGACCTTAGTTGTGCTGTAATATTGTGATACAATATTTCACCATCCATTAATGGGTTAAACTGGTACCCTTTCACAACAGAGACAAAATAAGCAAAACTGCTTGCCAAGGCAAATAACATGAAAGTCAGTACATACCCAAAACAAACATTGTAGCCAATCGTGAAAAACTAGAAGTGGCTTTGCAACTTGATTCATAATTGCTTTTAGTGTGTCAGTCATGCAGGCAATTAAAAATGTTCAGGTATTAGAGAGCGAATAAATACAGTATTTATTCTAGATCAGTAGAGATGCTGTTGACATGCTTTTTTTTTGCATGGATGAGCACCTAAATACCATTGTGTGCACTGCTGTTTGCATGTACTTTCTATAGCACAGATTAGTTCCTTTATAGCAAATTGCTCAGATCAGAAGGAACCCTTTATTCTATTCACCTATCTATGGCATATTAGAGCACTTGACATAGTCAAGTCTACAAATCCTATGATGATACCCTAACATTGAGATGAGATTAGACCTCAAACTGAGCTTCCCGAGTCTATTAAGCTCAGTGTTTTTCATCTAGTTTTCAAGGGGGACATATCAGAAAACATTTATGAGAGGTAGAGCCATAATATGTCAATGTAATTTATTTAACTGGCTAAGCCAATCCTCCATGCATGTGCAGATCATTCATTGTGACCGCAACACTCAGAGAACTGATACTCTGTTGCGGAGCTCTGCGTTCGGGTACTAGACTCGTTACACTAACACTTCTAAAGAATCTATTCAGTGAAACAGTGTTTCTACACTGGGGATTATATGTCCCTCTAACTCTATGGATACTAACTGATCTACTCACAGTTTTAATAACTGGGTTGATTCCCATTAACATACGGTTCAAGCCAGCACTCCACAACAGACATCGGCACGGATATAATCTCATGATCTGTGCCGATGCAGGGAATGTGCATGTTTTCGCTAGTTCTGGGCTAAGCGCTACCTATGTACTGCCATCATCAGTCTAACTGAGTGTCTTTTTACTAGGAACTATATGTCCCTTTATATTTATGGATATTGATCCATCCACGATCTATTTCATAACGGGGTTATTTCCTGTTCACGGTCCGGTCTATGACAGCACTTACCCAACGGTCATCGGCACTGATATAATGGTATGATCTGTGCCGATGCACACCGTTATTAGCTTTATGCAACAATGCTATCTCTGTATTACTACAATGCTTACTGAATAATAAGCTTCCACTGATATAAGATTAATGATCAGTATTTGACTCTAGACCTTAGAGTTCATATATGCCACACCGATAGCCTGTATCATTACATTGCTCCATTAATATTGACAATGATACAAGACTAATTATTAGTGTCGATTTAGGAGGATACTACCAATTACAGCTATTTTGGGTTTCTGGTGTTGGACCCATAGTGCTTTTTTTACCGGCATCAGGACCGTCTATTCAGACACGTGTAGATTGAATGAAATTGCACCGTGACTAGGGCTGTTGATTTGAAAGGCGTCAGGAGTGTGCATTACTGCACTGTGAACAAACCCTATCGTTTGACATACCCACGGTTCTCTATAGCGCTGGGTTGCGTCCTTTACTTCCCAGCTACTGCCAGTACCTACTCACGGTCATCGGCAATTATATTATCTTTTGACTGGGGCCCATGCAGGGACTGTGCACACCTTACTTAGCACCTGGCAGTTTGTCTATCCGCAGCTTCACTATTTCTGATATGAGATAAAATAAGGATAGGCATTTGACTCTAGACCTAACAGCGCATACTAGACTACGTTAATGCCTTGTTCCATGTAGTCTGGCGCCGATAACATCCTTCCATCGGCGCCAGTACAGGAGAACATCTAATCAGTAATTAATTGGCTTGAGACAGTAACTCAGATAGAGATCAGAGTGCTGGAAACAGCATCTTATTTCGGATGTCTACCCAGACAGCGCTATAACACATTTACCGTGATCAGGGTTGCTTACTTAAACAGCCTATTTAGTGCACTTTATTGCACTATACAGTATTACCCATAGGGTATAAGAGAGGAGTATTCTGTCTCCAGGTATATAGCTTTACTAGGCTTATCTGTATATGTTTTGATAGCCGAGTATTAGGATACTGCTCCATTTACTCACATTAGTTATTGATCGAGAGCACTCATATAGTGGTCCCACATCGACCATAGTCACATTATTTCGTTGTTCTATTTTTAAAGCCCTTTATTTTATATTCATTTTTGACATTACAATTGATTTTAAGTATTTCATTCATCATTAATAGTGTTAGAGTACTTGCAACTAGGTTTTCTGTTCACGTGTACTCATATTAGCCTTACCTAGAGAGCACCTCCCCACCACCATATTCTAGGTGTAGCGGGGTACTATCAGTGTCTCTAATTTTACTTAACCAAACAATTTTTGTTACTATATTAATTATATTTCCATAAAAAAAACAACATTCTGAATGTTTGACAAATATTTAACATTAGTATCATATATTTTTGTATGCAAAGTGTGTCCAAGCAGTAGAAGAGAGAAATGGCAGAGCACAACCGGAATCATCCAAAAAAGAGAATTAGGAGGAAAGTGTGTTATCCATAAAAAGATTTAATAGTCATGGAAGGAAAAAAGGGCAAGGCATTACCCTACCAACATGTTTCGTGCTAAACAGAGCACTTTATCAAGGCAAAGTGTGTCCAAGGACTGTAAAGCAAGCAGCAGTAGCCAGCCTAAAGACCGTTTGGATACAGGTCACATTTGGCATGCTGGTCAGAAGCTAAAAAGGCCTTATGAAAGCCGAAAGGGAAACTTGAGAAGTTGATGTGTCATTATTTACAAACAAAAGATGTGCTATCTACTTTTTCTATTCTTTGGTCTACAAGGACACATTTCCACAAACACAGCTTAACTTTTGTGGTGGCAAAGTAAATATAGACTGTGATGTACATGTACATGTTCAAGTGTTCTACATTTTTGATTATGGGCAAGAACTAATTTCGCCTTTTAAGTAGTGCTCTCCTGCAATGACACATCGTTTAACTAATTTTTCAAAGGATCTTCAACTCCAACTTCATTAGGGCATGGTGTACGTTGGCAACTAACTTGAGTTCCATCTAATGCTGATTCTTCATAGCAAAATTCCTAAAAAGCCACACATACAGTAACATAAAAAATAATTTCCTTTCTAAGAATCTGTGCATGAACAATGGAAGCAGCTTCCAATCTCATAATTAGGAAACACAACTCACAGACCTGGTCAGTAGAATGGAATTTCCTGTTGTTTCTTTTTAATTAAGCCAGGTCTATTGAAGGATCGGGTTGAGGCTGATGCCCAGTACAAAATAAGACCGTAGGGCGTCATCCTGTTAGGAGGCGCCACTGCTTAATTAACCACTTCTAATAGATCCAAATTGCACGCAATTATAACCATGGCTGCTTAACTCTTTAAATGCCAGTGGAGGTACTCACATCCAAGTGAATTAGAATAAGGGCATTGATTATGTATTATTTACTCCCATTGACTGACCATTGCTACCAAAAACCAGGTGGAATTCAATTAGCACAATAAAATTAGGGTTGGAGCAGTAACACCCCAATATATATATATATATGAACAGGGAAGTCTCCAGGACTCAGCATGAGTGCTCTGGTTTTACCTTTGATTAAATACGTTAGGACGATATTTTTAAGTCAGCTTCCAGCATTTTGGGAATATTAAAATGCCCACAGGTGAGAAAGATCACCCTGTGCCATTGTCCTATGTCATATAAGATTCACAAAACGGTTAATGACTATCTGCCAAAAAATTATATGAATTGTGATACACACCATATGCCCTGCTCAGTTCCTTACCATGTTCTCCTGCAGGCCAAAAGGTATACAGAGAAAGTAAGAGCCAACTTCAATTATCACATCCTCTTACTATTCACAAGCTCCTTGTATAGTACAGTAACTGACATATTTCCCAAAAGTTTCCAGAAGGAAGACTGAGGTAGTCATGTCTGCATACTGCAGCTACCCAAGGTTATACAAGATGAATTGAAAAAAAATATTTCAAGATTGTTGCTCCCTTAAAAAGGCAGTCTGGGCGGCACTTAAAAAAAATATAAACTTTTTGTTTTAATATATGCAGCTTTTGGATACCTTTATTGAAAACTAATTACCTAAGCTACCGATCGATTTGTTCAATCGTGAACGATCAACAAATATCCTGCTTCCCAGGGCTCACTAAATTGCCGCCTTTTAGTTTCAATCAATGCTTCAGTCAGTGTTACTCAGCAGCTACAATATATTCTTATATTACTAAGTTAACATTATCTATTGTTACAGTTTGCAGCTCAAACTGCTGAGAATATTGGCAACAATTTATCCCAAACAGGAAAGTGTTACAAAGATCTTGCACTGCTGGCTGAAACCTGCTATAGAAATCAAAGGATGATCAGTATATTAAAACTCACCAGAAATGGCATTAAGAGTTTAATACAATCTTTTCTTACTATTATTCAATACCACAGAACTGATTAAAAAAAAACTACATGTAGGATATTGCATGGATCGCTCCTTTAAGACCATATTCAATTTCTGTTCTTCAAACATTTCCAGGTTGCAAATGTTATCCCAAAACTAACCTTTGCTTTAGAGGACAAGCCATGTAGATTAAGACGAGCAGACGAGAGCATCTGCACAGCTTCCTGTGGGTTAGACTTGGTTTTGCTGCATTTTATTGCCACTAAAAGTTCAAGAGTAAACAAATACATATATTTATATATATATACACACAGTATAAACATACATTTATACATCTCAGTTGAAAATGAAGGGAAAAAAATAGCACTTCAGTTCCCATTCCATATTTGTAATGTGTTCATTTTGTTCAAGATGGTTATTAAAGAAGTACCTTCTGAATCCTACCTTCTTCTGCACCAATTCGCCAAAGCACCAACAGTTCAGCTCAAAGATGAGAGAGAGAGAGAGAGAGAGAGAGAGAGACAGAGAGAGAGACAGAGAGAGAGACAGAGACAGAGAGAGAGACAGAGAGAGAGAGAGAGAGACAGAGAGAGAGAGAGATAAAAAAACACACAGACAAATGGCTTTGCTATGTGTGCTTTTTATATCTAATACACTATTTTAGATTACAACAGAGTGCTGCCTCTTTTTTCCTATGGAAATATTTTTTCTATTGTATCTTTATGAGACGAGTTTATGAGACAACTATTATACTACTGGAGTGCCAACTGCTGATATATATAGTAATCCATTGTGTATTTTGGTGACATACTTAGTTGATGTATATACTGTATCAGATCCATACATACAGTACAGTATGTTTGCTAAATACTCTCATCAGGATGACTTTATGATCATGTGCTTAAGGACTTATATACAACAGGTTTGATAAACCCGTGTTAGATGAAATTTGTAACACAACTATAGTAAAATCCAAGAAAGAAATCTTATGACGTTGACACATTGAATGGAGGGCAGGAAGTAAGCGTAAGACATCAACTAATTACAGGATGCCTGTTAGCCGCATTAATGAATCAATTAAATTAGAAAATATGTAGCGACAAGTCACTTGAGCCTCCATATGGGAAACAATCTACTTTTGCTGCATTGTGTTTAAAACCACATTAAAAGCAACCTGAGATCTCATAGGCAAATAAACCATGATGATTAACAGCAGCCTTAACGTAATGTTTCAAACGTATTTAAGGCAGCAATCTGTTCTAATCACCATAAAAATGTTTCCTTTATTTTTATTACTGTTTTAGCAACCCCCCCATTTCCCACTCTGGTGTTGAATTCTGAAGATATCAATTGCTAAACATTTGCATCCCAGGCAGGTTAAAATGGCCACTGCCGTTCCCTCTCATTAGGACAACAGAGATGGTTATGGTAAGTGAAGTAATTAACAGTTATAAGCTTGAAAAATAGATCAGCACAACATTCAACTATGTCATCACTTCAGTTTTGTTTTGCTGCTTTAATACATCATGACAATTTTGGAACAATACGCTTAAAATAAAGATGTTACCATATAACGTAATATTTCACAGAACTGTACATGATTAAACTACTTAAAGATTATGAGTTTAAGATGCAGTAATACAAAGCAAAATATATATTGTAGTTGAAAGAAATTAAACCATTTGTTGGGGGCAGCGATTCCTTTCAGGGAGGAGTAGCTCAGTGAGTATCTCAGTCTGTTTGCCCCATTATGCTGTTTTTTTTAAAGATCCAATAAATTGATATACATTTTTTCTATGGGTACGCACTCTACTTGCCTTGACCTCATCTCTCTGCTTGGAAGTAGTGCTTTGTTTTCTTACGGTCCTCCAATAAATACCGTAAATTACTCGTATTATATGCGCAGCCTAACACCTTTTATTTTTCACCTTCAAAACTTTAGTGTCGTATTAAGTGTGAGGCCGTACTATATTCGGGCCAATACGGTAAATACACACCAAATATTCACTGATGCAAGTATGGCTCAGATGTATGGTGCTAATCCTCAACGCATCTTATGATCAATTCAGGTCGATAGACAAAGGGGGTCATGCACTAAGCAGCGGAAAATTGCATTCGTCAGGGGTTTGAATTCGCCATGTTTTTGGCGTGTTGCCCTCGCTGTATGCAGGAACGGCCGAATCCCTCGCGAATCACAGCGAGAGAGCGAGAGCAACATTGCCAAACATGGCGAGTAGCCGGTGGCGAGACAGTCTGCCTGGCGAGAAGCTGCCGAGAAGCCGTCCCCTGCTGAGATGTGTCTGCAGCAGAGAGAGATCCGCCGCTCATTCTGCGCAAACATCGGCACATTAAAAAATCTTTTAAATACAATTTTATTCATAGTGTACATGTGCAGGGGGTCTCTGGAGCTGAACCGCATTGGTTTCAGGTCCGAGGACCCCCTGCTTCCCGAGGTACAGGCCCCTTTATGAGGTGTCGGTATCCCTCTGCATTTAAATGTCCCGATCACGTGACCGCGGAATGTAAACAAAGCAGAGGGATACCGGCACCCCATAAAGGGGCCAGTATCTCGGGAAGCAGGGGTTCCCCGGACCGAAAACAAAAGCGGTTCAGCTCCGGAGACCCTCTGCATATCTACACTATGAATAAAACACCCATATCAATAAACAATCATTCCTTACCTTTGTGGCTATGTGCTATGGTAACGAAGCAGCATGAATATATTTTTAATAATAGTGTACTGTGAGCAGGGGGTCCCCTGAGCTGAACCGCATTGATTTGTGGATCAGGGACCCCCCTGCTTCCCGAGTTACAGGCCCCGGTTTGGGCATCGAGTGCCACTGTCGCCGCCATCTTTATAGCGTCCCATTAGCGAAGTGCCCGCTATAAAGATGGCGGCGACACTGGCACTGATGCCCCAAACCGGGGCCTGTAACTCGGGAAGCAGGGGGTCCCTGAGCCACAAATCAATGCGGTTCAGCTCAGGGGACCCCCTGCTCCCGCACAATATTATGAAAATACATTAATGCTGCTTCATTACCATAGCGGATAGCCGCTAAGGTAATGAAGGGGTTAAGGCATAATAGCATGTTTATTGGGGACAATTGCCCCCAATAAACAATGCAATAAACAACATACACCCCCTGTGCCCCCAACAACCCCTATACCCCCACTACATATAGCACATTTTTGGGATGCACAGCAATGATACTATAGGCCGGCGGTGGCCCTCGGGTCTTCCATGCAGGCCTGCAGTACCAATTCAGTGCACCCCAAAAAAAATTACAACACATAAATACACCACCCTTAACACATACAGTATAGTAATGTGCAAAATTAATATTATCCACATATGGATAATCGTGAATTTGCCCATTTAAAATACATAAAGAACAATAAATACAATAAATACATATACAGTAGCACTCACCCATGTCCGGCTGCCACGATGAAGGCCATCCTCATCTTCATCACCGTCCATGCCCCCTCCGATGCTAGGCGCCGTGGTCCACCAGGTGGTCTCTGCGGGTCACCGTGGGCCACAATGGGGTCCCCACAGGTAGGCCCGCGGCTGTCAGGGGGGCCCCGGGTCAGACCCACAGGTGTCTGAGGGGCCTTGGGTGGTTCCCACGGGGGTCTGGGGGCCCACGGGTGGTCCCTACGGGTCGCGGTGCTCCCATAGATGTGGGGCCACCGGTTCTTCCCCGCAGGTGTCCCCCGTGGACCCGGCAGCCGTTTACCCATGAGAATCCCGAGGAGACCGCAGGTGGTCTCCATAGGTCCCCTGCAGGCCTGAGGAAACAACCCTTATGTAAAAAAAATAAACATGTCCTATACATTAAATTCATCAATCCCCGCCCACCCCCAACACATACAGTACAATAATGTTCAAAATAACTATTATCCAGATAGGGATAATAGATTATTTGCCCATTATTCAACACATTATATATATATACATTATATATACAGTGTTCGACAAACCTATACATTTGCTCGCCCCGGGCGAGTGGATTTAACATCGTGGCGAGCTCCCATTGGCCCAAGCAGCACACGTGTGGTACTAGGTGGCGAGTAGATTTTTTTGTTCGGCGAGTAGATTTTATGGTGATTTGTCGACCACTGTGTGTATATATATATACACCTTGGGCTTCTCACGAGTAAACGGCTGCCGGGTCCACGGGGACACCTGCGGGGAAGAAACGGTAGCCGCACATCTGTGGGGGCACCGCAGACCCGTAGGGACCACCCGTGGGCCCCCAGACCCCCGTGGAAACCACCCGAGGCCCCTCAGACACCTGTGGGTCTGATCCGGGGCCCCCCAGACAGCCGTGGGCCTACCTGTGGGGACCCCATTGTGGCCCACGATGACCCGCAGAGACCACCTGGTGGACCACGGCTCCTGGCGGGGACCACCCGTAGGCCTCCAGACCCTGTTTGAAACATGGTGCTGGGCTACTGTAGGTCTGTGAGGTGACCCGTCAGGCCTACCGTCAGGCCTGTGGTATTAACCCTCTATGTAAAATAATAAATCATGTATTTATGGGGGGGGGGGGGCACAGTGGGTGGGTTATGTATTTAATAAATAGAATGATGTTTATTGTGGGGCGGGGTATTGTTTTTATTGTGGGTACTGGGGGTGGGGGAAGGGGGTATTGGCCCCAACGGTATGTGGGTAGGCCTCCCGGCTGGGTAGTGTGTGAGGGTGGTTAGGCATCATGGGGTGGGGGGTAGTGGAGGTGGGTATGTAGGCCTCCCAAGTGGTGGGTGAGGGTGGGTTAACCCCTTAATGACTGTAGCGGTTAATATCCGCTATGGTGATTAAGGGGTTAGGGGACATTACATTGGCTGTTTTTATTCTTGTTTATGTTTTGCAGCATCGGAGGGGGCATGGACAGTGATTAAGATGAGGATGGCCTTCATCGTGGCAGCCGGACAAGGGTGAGTGCAATATGTATTTAATGTATTTATTGTTCTTTATGTATTTTAAATGGGCAAATGCACTATTATCCATTTGTGGATAATAGTAATTGTGCCCATTACTATACTGTATGTGTTAGAGTGAGGGGGGTTATTTCTTTATAAGTATGTATGTGTTTTGACATTAATTTGGGGGGGCACAGAATTGGTACTGCAGGCCCGCGGGTAACACCCGAGGGCCCCCGCCGGCCTATAGTATCATTGATGTGCATATATGTGTATGTTAGGGGGGTATAGGGGTTGTTGGTGTAACATATTATATTTATTTATTTAGTGTGGGTTTGTTGTGTGTGTATTTTTATTGTGGGTAGCGGGGTTGGCCGAAGTGGGTATTAGCCCCAACGGTGGTTTGTTTAGGGCTTGCGGGTGGGTAGCGGGAGGGCTTAACTCCTTCATGAATGTAGCGGTATTAACCGCTAAGGTCATGAATGGGTTAAGTGCACCCGCAAACCCCCCACAAGCCCTAAACAACCAACAAGGGCCAAATACCCCCTTCACCCACCCCCGCTACCCACAATAAACCTGGCACGGCTGGTTAACCCCTTAATTGCTTTACCGGTTAGCCGCTAAGGTAATGAAGTGGCCTTTAAATGCATTTTTCCTGCCTCGGATGCATGCCGGGGGGCTCGGGAGACCAGAACTTTTCACACTGGGATCACTATCACCAGACAGGACACAGTAGTAGAATAAACAAGTTTATTCTGGCAAGCCAGCAAACACACAAAAAACACAATCACAGTGTAACACTCACCACCTGGGGCCCGAGAGGGAAGAATCTAGCTTCAACTATGTGCAGGAGTCTGCTTCGGTAGGCTTGCCCTGAACAGCTTCTTCTCCATCTTCTCATTGCTATTTGACAAATAGCACTTTCGAATAGCCCGCCAGTCGTGACGTCACAGTCTCTAGTCCACACTCCAGGATCAACTCTCGTACTCTGATCGTCCGTGCTCCATGCATAGGCCACGGTCTCCTATTTTTTTAGCTCCATGCAGAGGCCACCGACCAATCAGAGCACAGTTCGTGACGGTGCAGCCAATCAGAGGACGAGGGCTCATCCGGCTGCACCAATCAGAGGAATGGGCTGGCCTTGGGACCCTGAACCGCCCATTTGGGAATGAGCTACTGGCGAGCGGGAAATTTGAACTGCCCAATGGGAATTGTACCTATGGGGCTGAGACTCAGCAACTGTTCCCCTGGCCAGCCCCATACCCGCTGCGGGGTAGGCGCCCAAGCGCCTCGGCGAACAAAGGCTCTGCACCGCCAAGAACCAGTTCCCAGACCTGAGTCACAGCCCTTCCCCACTCACCATTGTCCTGATACTCAAGCTGCTCCCAAGCTCTGCCACGAACCAGTATTTCTCTGTCTGCAGTTCAGCTAAGTAATTACTGTCTCTGCACACTGAGAAATACTAGAAACACAAAGGACATTGCTGGCTTACTAACTATGCGGGGAAAACACTATCACAGGGTATACATGTGCTTTTTTTTTACAATCCCAGTTCCCCAAGACACACAGTTTCCCCCTTCCAGATATCACAGTGATAAGCTCTCTTCTGGAAGAGGTTACACAAAACACATAACATACAGGCCAAAATGAGCCTCACAGAGGCGGCCATTACACACGGCTTTGGGGAAACTACTAACCGGGCTTCACCTTTATTATGTGAGGCTGGCTGCCCCTACCGACACCCCTGTTGAAAAACACTGATCTATGTAGTGCTATTACTACCTGTCTCTTATTGCTAGTAATACCTCTCCCTATGCAACTCAGCACCCTGCTGGCTTACCCCATTTCTTTGTTATACTGCTTTCCTACTGTAAGTTAGCTTAAACAAAATTTACTCCCAGGACCATTTCTTCTGCAGTGACAGATATTATAGAGTCTATAATATCAGTCTATAATGTCAGTCACTACAGAGGAAAAGGATCTGGGAGTCCATTTTTTTCAGCTAACTATAATATAGACAGTAGGATTTGAATAAGCCTATGCCAGGTGCCCCCGGGGTGTGTGTCATGCATCTTCGCCTTTGGGCCGTCCATTCTTAGGAGGGAGGCGAGAGGGTGGTGGGATGCTGCTGCTGGACTGTGCTGTGTGAGCAGCTGCATGCAATTTACAAGCTTCTCCAGCAGAGAGCAGGTTAAAAGAATGCAATTACATCATTTCCACAGCAATATACGTTTGCTTTGTTACATTTACCTTTGCATGATTTTACAGAACAATGAACAGGCTTCTGTTCTTTCCAGCAGGTTAAGGACCAAATGAGGGGAGAAAGCTTGCTGCAATTGAAACTGCCATCACAGCATGCTGTCGAGATGTACTTCCAGCACTGGGCTTTTTACATCCCAGCATCTTACTTCGGGGCATTCTTTCCCGGACATGGTTAACGCACACCACATTTATTGGACGCGTGTGCTTTATTTTATGAGGTGCCTCTTTTTGACTCCAGGCGCTGCTATTGAGTCTGTAGGTACTGTAACTACAATCATTAGAGGGGTTGCCATGCAAAGGCCTTTAGCAGCAACTGTGCTCATATGTAATGTAACTGAATGTAAGAACTGAATAATGTGGATTAATTTCACTTCCGTCAGAGTGAGCGTGTGTGTGTACACACACACACACACACACACACACACACACACACACACACACACACACACACACACACACACAATAGATATTATATATGTGTGTGTGTGTGTGTGTGTGTGTGTGTGTGTGTGTGTGTGTGTACATGTACATGCAAACAGGTGACAACCAATGAATCTATACATTTAATGTAATTTTCAATATTTCATGACAATCTCTCTACAGCCTGAATTATCATTACCTTGATGGATCCTTATGATGAAGGACCACTTGAAAGAAAACTAAATGATCAATACTCCACTTAATCAATACCAACTCATTAAAAAGATGTTTGTATTGAATAGTTGAAATAGACACAAAAAGTGACCACCGGTTAACTAATCATAACAGACAGTACAAGGAGGTAATTAGATAAAACATAAGAAGTATGTGCATCATGCTGCTTCTTTAAATGAGTTACATATATAAAGCATATCTGGTAAGCCCCATTGCAATGGGCCCGCAATCCATTGCTGAGAAGCTATGAAGATGATTTAATGAAGATTATAGGCTACAGCTGTTAAAATCCAGGCATTATTGAAATTCCGGGCATTGGGGGGCGTGGCGGACTCCGAGCTGAGCAGACGCTGGTCAGCTAAGCGCCTCAACAAAGCAGGGAATCTGGGTACAAATTTGCCTAACAGAGGCTATCTCAAGCTCTTGCTACAGGGGACGAGTCCAAGGTAACCGAGGACATTCTGCTGCTGGACCCTGGAACTTCCATGTTGATGAGCCGCGGCCCGGGAGAACTCGGGAGTGATCCACGTAGCCAAACCCTGGCGAGACACCCAAGATGGCCACCGGCCATAAGTGGCTCTGCTGATTGGGGACGTGCTGACTGCCTCGGAGCCCCAGAGCCAGCGGGAAGAACCCGCCGAGATCAAGCGTCCCCAGTCCGGCGATCGTGTTTAGACGGGCACCGCCGCCCTTGCAGGTGAGCGGGACAGGCGAGCAGGAGGCGGAGAGCTGAGAGCCGGAGCCGCTGCTGACGGCAGTCGGGAGGAAGCGGAGGGGGAGGCGGTCCGCGAGGCAGGGGTTGCAGATAGGGAGTCCCCGCTCTGGCGCAATAGAGGGCGCCCGGTGGTCGGCTGCTGGCCAGTGTGATAGCTGGGAAGCCCTCGAGGAATGGAGTGGCAGCTATCTTGTCCTTGCACCCCATAACACAGCCGAGGGAGAGCTTGGGGTTGCATCCCGTTACAGATGAGGTTGAAAAAAGACATAGGTCCATCAAGTTCAACCTATGCTAAATTTAGACAACAGATACTTTATCCTATATCTATACTTACTTATTGATCCAGAGGAAGGCAAACAAAAAACCCCATTAAGGGGAAAATTAATTCCTTCCTGACTCCAAGAATTGGCAATCGGATTAATCCCTGGATCAACATCCTTCCCATGTATACTTATTTGGTATATCCCTGTATACCTTTCCCATCTAAAAAGATGTCCAACCTTTTTTTGAACAAATCTATTGTATCTGCCATCACAGTCTCCATGGGTAATGAATTCCACATTTTAACTGCCCTTTCTGTAAAGAACCCTTTCCTTTCTTGCTGGTGAGATTTCCTTTCCTCCAACCTTAAGGGATGGCCCCGAGTCCTTTGTACTACCCGTGGGATGAATAGTTCTTTTGAAAGCTCCTTGTATTGTCCCTGAATATATTTGTATATAGTTATCATATCCCCTCTTTTCTAATGTAAATAAATCTAATTTAACTAGCCTCTCCTCATAAGTTAGAATGTCCATCCCCTATATTAATTTTGTGGCTCTTCTCTGCTCTCTCTCTAGTTCCATAATGTCTTTTCTTAGGATTGGTGCCCAAAACTGTACTCCATATTCAAGGTGTGGTCTTACTAATGCTTTGTAAAGGGGCATAATTATATTTACTTCCCTTCCATCCATTGCCCGTTTGATGCAAGATAAGATCTTGTTTGCCTTTTCAGCTACTACATGACATTGGGCACTATTGCTAAGCCTGCTGTCTACAAGCACTCCTAAATCCTTCTCCATCAAGGATTCCCCCAATATATCTCCATTTAATTTGTAAGTCGCCTTTTTATTCTTGTATCCCAAATGCATAACCTTACATTTATCTGTATTAAACCTCATCTGCCATTTACCTGCCCACGTTTCCAGTCTCTCCAAGTCCTTCTGAAGAGAAATTACAGCCTGCTCTGATTCTATTATCTTACACAATTTAGTATCATCAGCAAAGATGGAGACTTTGCTCTCGACCCCAACCTCAAGGTCATTAATAAACAAGTTAAAAAGCAGGGGTCCCAGTACCGATCCCTGAGGTACTCCACTCACGACTTTAGCCCAACCTGAAAAAGTTCCATTTATGACAACCCTCGGTTGTCTGTCCTTTAACCAGTTTTCAATCCAGGTGCATATATTATTACTGAGTCCAACTTTCTTTATTTTGTACACCAACCTCTTGTGTGAAACCGTATCAAAAGCCTTTGCAAAATCTAAGTAGACCACATCAACTGCATTACCCTGGTCTAAATTCCTACTTACCTCCTCAAAGAAACAAATAAGGTTAGTTTGGCAAGATCTATCCTTCATAAATCCATGCTGACTATTACTGATAATTTTGTTTTCCATTAGGTATTCCTGAATATTATCCCGTATTAAACCTTCCAGTAGTTTCCCTACTATTGAAGTCAGGCTTACAGGTCTGTAATTTCCCGGTTGTGATCTAGCTCCCTTTTTAAATATAGGCACCACATCTGCTTTACGCCAATCTTGTGGTACTGAGCCTGTGGAAATTGAGTCCTTGAATATTAAATATAATGGTTTTGCTATTATTGAGCTTAACTCCTTGAGAACTCTTGGATGTATGCCATCGGGGCCAGATGCCTTATTTACTTTAATTTTTTCAAGTCGCTTATGAACTTCTTCCTCAGTTAACCAATTGTTCATTAATATGGAGGTTGTGGCTTCCTCCTGCGGCACTACTATTGAACTTGATTCTTCCCTGGTAAACACAGAGGCAAAGAATTTGTTTAATACCTCAGCTTTTTCCTTATCTCCAATAATCTGCCTGCCCATCTCACACTGAAAGGGTCCTATATTTTCTTTTCTCATTTTTTTGTTATTAAGGTACTTAAAGAACTTTTTAGGGTTAACCTTACTTTCTATTGCAATCCTTTTTTCATTATCCATTTTTGCTAATTTGATTGCCCTTTTGCAATTTTTGTTACATTCCTTATAATTCTGATACGATGTCTCTGTCCCTTCTGACTTAAAGAATCTAAACGCCTTCCTCTTCTTGTCCATTTCCTCCCCTACCTGTTTATTTAGCCACATTGGTTTTGACTTATTTCTTTTACACTGGCGACACACTTTATTCGAGCTCGGCTAGTCCCACGAATTCGGGTATACCCGGGTGTATTGAGGTTTGTGACTGTTTTCTGCCCAAATGCATTGAGGTATTTTCCAGGCAGGGATTGAAGCATTTTATTCCCGCTGGCTGCAATACTGCACAGTATATATATATATATATATATATATATATATATATATACTGCATTACAATTCATGAATTTATGCCATCTGGTAGACACGCGAAGCATTGCAGCCTATTAAATCCTAATCATTATAATTTAACAGATCAGCCGCCCGTCAGCCAGGCATGAACCCAGGCTGGGAAGGCAAACGCAACAGGGCTTGTCAGAGGTGAGGAGCGGCGCATTCCAGGTATCTGCCAGGTACATACTGGGTATTTGCTCGAATAAAGTGTGTCGGTGCAGTATACTTATTACCCAAGGGTATACACTGATAAGTGTGCTTTTCTAACAATGTTTTAAACACTGCCCATTTATCTTCTACATTTTTCCCTGCAAAAAACATCATCCCATTGTATTACTACAATGTTGATTATCTGACTGCAGCCCCGGAGGGAGAGCTGACCCTTGGTGGATCCCCCTCACCCTCCCCCCCCCCACCGCAGTAAACAAGTAGCAGCCTGCTAAAGAGTCAAAGACCAGGACCACCCAGGTACAAAAGGGCATTTAAAGACCTCTAAAAAGCAGCAGTGAGCCACGAATTAAAGTGCCAGCCTCTGACACCAAGGGGGATCACCCAGTTATCTCGCCCACAGACATTTACCTTCAAATAAAGATCCCAAGATAAAACCTACAGCCTATTACCCACCTCGCACAAGGGAAGACCTACCCTCCCCTATTTCAGTGGGAATAGGCTCAAGAGGGCACAAGAGTCAGCTAGACAAATCTACAAATATGCAGGCTCTGATATTGTGATCTCCCTTGGAGGAACTTGTACACCTCTACAAAAAAGATCAGCAAGCCCAAATAAGCCCTAAATTAAGCGGACTAGGATGGCGTCCTGAGGCCAGGTTCCATAATATCCCGGGGGTTATTCTAAGCTAAGCCATCGTCTATGTCTAAGTACCTAAAAATAAAAATCTCATCTTGTGCAAGTCTCATCTATCATGGCTGGAACATCAAAAAGAAAAAGAACCAAAGCGAGTTTCGTGAATATTTTAAAAACCATGGACACCCAACACGACAATAGGTAGAGTTGGAAGTGGTCCCCTCCGTAGATCACCCAGACTCGGAACCAGGGGTAGAGATTGAAAATCTTTCCACAAAGAATGAACTACTCATCTTCTATAACAAAATTGAATCTCTAATGCAAACAGCGGTGGAGGATCTTAAAGAGGAGATATCCTCCCTTGGGGAACGCACTAGCTGCTTGGAATCCAAGGTTCACGCTACAATCACCCGGCAAGCTCTGATGGATACTGAGCTCAAAGAAATAAAGTCCCAGCTCCAAGATATCAAAGACAGACAGGAGGATGCGGAGAATAGAGACCGCCGTAATAATCTTCGGATAAGGGGGATTCTGGAGTCTGTAACGTATATAGAGGGATGAATGAGCAATTGGTTAGTGTCAGCCCTCCCTGACTCTATAAAAGGAGTCTCTTACCCTGGACAGATGCCACAGAGCCCTAAGATCAAGACCTCAACCAGGAGACAGACCAAGGGACGTGGTGTTGAGATTCCATTATATTAAAACAAAGGAAGCTTTCAGCATGGCGATGAGAGGTACCAGAGATCTCAAGTTTCAAAATATACACCCTACAGGTTAACGCAGACCTGGAACCAGCTACACTCTCCAAAAGAAGAGATCTCCGAGAGGTGACGGCAAAACTAAGAGACCACAATATTTCGTATAAGTGGACATTTCCTTTTGGACTCAGTAGTTAAAAACAGAAGACCTCAGACACTCAGGAGCCCGGACAACGGGGAGGCCTTCCTCGAATATCTAGGTTTGAACTCCCCTCTCTCCGGATTTATAATAGGAAACGAGAACCCTCCGACCTTGTAGCCATCTTGGTCCATGATTCCCACGAGAAGATCCTCCCACCCGAACTCTCCAGCAAAATAGTTATCTGAAGCTGGTACCAAACCCTAAACTGAGTTCAAGATCTATATTCCGGGTCTGAGAAATTATTGTATTATGTTTTCAGGTCCAACTTTATATTGGTTCATTTATGGTTCACTAGTGTAGTCTTTGTTTTTGGCAGGAGCATAGCCTAGTTATACTTAAACATTAGGCCCAAAGTCTGGAGAGGCCCCGGGTTGGAGGCCTGGATTGACGTTTTTTTTAGTCCTGGCCGCTATCCCCCAACTATTTCTGTATCACTTTATTTTTTCCCCCTGTCCCTTAACCCAGATTAGCTAATAGAAAGCGAGGACAATGGTTGACCAGGGAGGCAGATTAAAAACAGATTTTTTTTTTTGTACTATCCAAGCTCTCCAGAGATGGTTTCTATAGCAGATTTAGAAGCTTTTATATTGATCCTATATTTTAATTCAAAACAATGTTTAGCAGTATATCTGTGGATTCGCTAATGTGTAGTTCCTTCCTTCTCTCTTCTCCTTCCTATCTTCCCGCCCCTACCCCAACCCCCCGCCCCCCAACATTTTTCCTAAAATGTTTTATCTCTGTATTTCTAGGCAAGAAATGTTATTCCCCTACTGTGCTACTCCCCCCCCCCTCCCCTAACCCACCCCTTTTTTATTTTTTGTATCCACCAGCCCTCCTAGCACCCCCTTAAATGTTTTATCTCTGTATAACACTGCTTGAAAAAAATAATAAAAAAATTCCGGACATTAAGTAATTTTTCAGCCAATCAGCTTTCAGGTCTCAGGTCTCATCCACACAGAGTGAGAACAGCTCTCAGTCAAGGGAGGTTATTGGACAGGAGGTAGCAGCAAGGTAACGACTCCTCTCCCGCCCTGCCTGGAGATAGCTACGCACAGGAGAGAGAAGAAAGGTGTGTGTGTGTGTGTGTCTGCGGTGTGTTTTGTGGGTGTAAAGGGGGACAGGAGACTGTTTCATTGGTGTGTGTCTGCAATGTGTTCTGTTGGTGTGCATTTTGTGGGTGTAGAAGGGGGGCTGCAGAGTCTGTTGTGTTGGTGTGTCAAAACAGTGTGTTTTGTGGATGCAGAGGGTGGAGAAGGGCTGCAGTGTGTTTGTGTATATAGAGGGGGGGTTACAGAGTGTGTGTGTATAGAGGGGGGCTGTGTGTATGCACAATTTAATTTTTATAAACATTTGCAGTAAAAGCAAAATAATGTAGACGATCATGCTGATAAAAATCGATGCGACTACAAAGGTGTCATTTTTTTTTTTTTACATTTTTCATAAAAAAGATAAACATAAGCCTACATTTAGCCTAAAATAGTAATAATCCCCTCAGAACAGGGCATTATTGGCCAGTAATGTCCTGTTCTGAGGGTATTATTACTTAAGTAGCACATCCCTCACAACTTGGTAACAATCCTGAAAACTGAAGTTATCTCTGATTGTAAATGCAAATCTTGACATTGGTTAAAGAGGCTTTAAAGATCTAATATTAACAATCTAAACCGATTCTGCCATTTTTCATAAATAAAGCATCTCTTTTTCTGCGTTTTTTGTTGTTTTTTTTTTTTTAAATCATTAAGTATCCCACGTTAACCACAAACTGCTGGAATGGGTTACTACCATAATTTGTTTGGTAACCACAAAGCAATCACTTATTGTTACTGCAGCAATACATATACTCAGTGGTGGAATTGGGGGGAGGGGGTAGAGCAGGGCAGCTACCCAGGACACAGCATGATGGGGGAGGGTGTGGGTGTGGGGCGCAGGAATTCCCACTGCTGCCTGTGTTGTTGGGCTACATTGATTTACGTATCAGTCAGCACTGCAACCGGTCACAGTGAGGCAGATTCTGTTTCATTACGCAACATCAGGATCAGGCGCTGTGGTCGGTTGTTGCAGCGCTAACTGTTAAGGTATGTTAGTGCTGATCAGTGAGGAGGGAGAGGGAGGTGGGAGGGTGGAGAGCAGTGAGCGGGGGGCATAGGCTAGGGGCACGTGTGATGTCTGCCGGTCCCTGCTGTGTCCGTGTGTGTGTTGCTGAAGTTATAAGCACATTTATTGCCAAGGTAACCTGAAATATCAATAAAAAGGATTAGTGAGAGTTACCTCTTATATGATTTATTAATTACATTGAGAAAGCAACCTATTATATCAGGTTGGTGCTACTAATAATATTAACTTTTTATGGATTGGTTTAATCAAAATTATTTCATATTTTACATTAAGTGGGTTATTCATTAAACTGTGATGATGGTGGTAATATCTCGCAAATAAAAAAGTAATGGTTGTCTCCCTGCTATAGTGCACTGATTGACACTATCATGGTTTAACGAATAACCCCCTAAGTGTAAATTGATGCACCCTTCCCTTGTGGATAAACAGATTGTTCTGACTAAGATGGGCATGTCGTTCATATCACTTCTGACAGCACCCTAGCTGGTTACAGGGGTTTATGTTTGGGAGCTGTGCGCCTATCTACTTCAATGAACAGAAAAGAGAATTTCACTGGTCAAAGCAGCAGCACTGTGGAATGAGAATAAGGGAGCTAGTACTAGAACTTGCCTTATTCCTAAATCTAGGTATTATCACTTGGAAATGTATATAGATCAGGAAGTACAGAAACCATTCAAAAGTACTGTTGTTCCTACTTCAAGAAACCCATTTCAGGAAGTCTGTTTTTAAAACTAAATCCCACTTAAAAGGTATGTGCTTTGTAAATAAAAGAAAACATTTTCCTGAGTGTTCCATAACAATTTAACATAACTACTCACTGTATGAATAGACTATTTTATATATCCCACAGGATAACTGATAATCAGCTAAATTAAACAATAATGTGCAAATACATTGTGCATACACATGACCAAAGACTCACCATGTGCAAGGTCAACTGCACCTCTCACGATGTCCTTGAATGAAGGAATATCGTTCTCCCAGCCACTCATTTGTGTCTCACATTTATGAGCTTTTGTTAGATACTGCAAGGCCTACAAAACAAATGGACATCTCTCAGTTACCCAAAAATGGCATGTGGATTGATTCTATATGGCCTAAAATGAATCTACCTATTCCTCTCTTCTGTATTCGGTAGAAGGTGCCCACTGTAAAAGTGCACCAGCCTCTGTCCCCATAGTCCTTAACAGGACTTTACTAACCATGGTCATATAGCACGCATCAGTCTGGCACAACAAACACATACAAAATAATAACTGCTGTTTGTATTAGAGCTCTGTTTCTGTGTTATCGCCACTACAATGCCTTGACCAAAAAAATAAAGCGGTACCCATTGTTACAGTACATGAATCCTGTGAAGAAAAATCTGTTCCTGGTAGGGTGTCATTCAACAAATCTCCCAGAGCAATTGCTTTTATTCATCGTCTAGAACAGGGATGCTCAACTCTAATCCTCAAGCCCCCACTGCCGCCCCGACCCCCCCACAACAGGTCAAGTTTTCAAGATATCCCAGCTTCAGCACAGGTGGCTCAATCAGTGGCTCAAAGACTGAGCCACTGGTGCTGAAGCTGGGCTTTTTTGAGACACCTGGTCTGAAGCACCTGTGCTGAAACAGAGACTGAATTTGAGCACCCTTGATCTAGAAATAATTCATCTGAGAATCCCCTCTGTTTTCTATGTGCAACTTTGTCACAAAGTGCCTAGTATACTATCTATTGCACTATTTTGAATGTGTCCAATATAAAAATTGCATCGTTCTTTAAATTCATGAACTGCAGCTGTAGGGCAGATGTGTTGCTCCGTTATGTTGTCTCAACAGAGAAGGGATTATAATTGTGCTCCTGAAAAAAAAGCAGTCTAGACTTCAAGATATGACCCATGTTACTCAACTATTAGAGCTAATCAAAACAATTCTTGCTTGGTGCAAGGACGTGCATCTATCAGGACAGACAGTATTTCTCAGCACAGGCTTGCAGGTAGAAAATGATTATGTTCAAACTATAATTAGTGGAAATGTCTTTCTGAGTGAGCACAGGAGGTAAACAGGGAAATCAATCAGATCGGAATGTTGCGGAGACCGTCATAATGGAGAGACCAAGGGAGCTTTAATCTTACATAAATGTGTTACTATCCAAATGGTTTCAACGAGAATTACATTTTCTGTACCCATTCTGAAAATGAATGTGCTAAAACCAGTGGTTCTGAAACATTTCACCAGCGATTTGTGCCAAGAAGTAGCCTAGTCGAAAGCAAATGAGGTGCATTCACCTGGGTGCGTATGCATTGCTTATTTCTAAAACCTGGTGTGACCAGTGGCCCCTCAAGGAAAGCTTTGACAATCACGTTGAGAACTGTAAAACAATGCTGTATGACTGCAAGAGAATCTGACACTTCTTGTGGTTGCCGGCTTTTCGTCTGTAGAATCATTGATGTTGCACAGAATCCCCCATGCTTTCTCTTTCTTTCAAAAACAGAAAGTTATGTTATTCTGCAATGTTAAATAATTTTTGGACTATATACTATACTGTAATGGGAAACGCCTTAAAAGGAAAAAAGAAAAAAAAAAGCTTTGCAAAGTTAGAATACATTTTGAGAGATTTCTGCCCTTCTGACAAAGGCTCAAAAAATATAACTCATGCCTTCATATAATTACTGATGCGGGTCCCTAGTAATTCTGACCTCTAACGCCTTCCGAGCACTGAGAAATTCCTACTGTCTGCCGAATAGCCCTGCATGGCTTGCAGTGTGGGCTGGGGAGAAGCAGACAAGCACAACAGAAAAATATCATTTCAGGCTCTTCAACAGTCTGCGACTTAGCTCTGCTTAATATTATGCTTTCCCCGAGAGAAATTGGCCATAAGGTGTCCTGTTGCTTGGTACCATTTAGTAAACATGGCCCTATACTTCTTGCAAATTGTGACTCAATGTCTTTGTGCAACATAAAAAATGCGCATACATGTTATGATATACAAGAGCTCTCATTTCTGTACCAAGCATACACTGAAATTTGGACAAATCTACATCGAAAGGTCTTGGATTCTCATGTACTACATCAATCATGCATGTTGGACCATGAGTGATATTGCAACCTGCAAAAAAAAAATTAAATCGCTAAATACTGAACATCATCACCCTCATCTAGTGCAAATGCATTTACCTTTTCATTGTCTTCTGCTTTTTCACTTGCACCATTTCCGTACAACTTGGCATATGTTCTCCAGATCTCAGCGTCACTAGAATCCCTAGAAGTCACTCTGCCAAACAATTCCTGCAACTTAGCCTTCAGTTTACTTGTGGACTCTCCTCTTCGATCCTCTAATCCGTCGACCACTGCTCCAACCAAAATCTTCAGAACCTGAACAAGACAATCATTTCAATGATTGTATAGCTATGGGACTACATTACCAAACAAATTAAACCATTCAGGATGGCTTTGAACAAGTTACCTATTAGCCTTATTCCTAGAGTGATAAAGTTTGACATACAGTACATGGATTACGCCACTATGGTGCTCCTACAGAAACTGCAGCATGCAATACAATAATAATTTAAATTACAGTATGACTAATTACACTAGCAAAATAGGTCTACATTTTATATAAAAAAATGTATAATACATTAAGCAGGAAATATTTAAATATACACAAACCCACATAAAATAATACATAGCAGTACAGTTTTGTTTTAATGAGCAGGAGGTCAACAATCCACCTACTAATCACCTCTAATTTGGCTCGTATTCCCACAAATATGTTTAAGTAAGTTTATAGGTTATTTAGCTCATTAAAATATATTAAAGGACTTTTGCACATTGTAAAACGTGGCTGGGAACACAGGAAATAAAGTTAATGAAAACATTACTCACCCATTACTAATTAATGGGTTATTACTGGCTAACAAATCACAATGTAACATATAAAAAAAACCTTCCACATATTGCTTTATTAATTTATTTTTTGTTAAAGGTAAAATAGCTGTAGGCTCAGAGTTTTCCAGATTTGCTGATTTGTCAGATGACCAAGGGAACAATGTGTAAAAGCATGTGTAATAATATTTACAAAATATTTACACTCCAAAAAAAAGGGGGGTGAAAAAGCATATCAGGCGTCATCCTAATAGCAGATGTGAAACATATACAGTTCTATTTGTAAAATAAACTAGCTATATCTGGCAACCAAATAAACATCTGATTAAAAATCTCATATACCATCCCAACAGACCCCAATAAAAATCTCTGTAATTTTCATACAACATAGAGAAACATTATCTACATGATCTAATCTGCTAACGGTGAGAGATCATTCGAAATCAACATATAATTCACATAACATATAGAACATATCATCATAACTCGTTATCATATACTGTACAGCATTGTGGGAGCAAAACAAATTCCACACCGAGAACTCATGCAATCATCAAAGTTCAGCCTAGAGATAAAACAAGGAAAAGTAAAGTTCTGGAGTAGGTACCTAGCATCGTCAGATGCACTGCAAGCAACCTGACTGCTAATATAAGATAAGTGATTTGACCTATTTTTACAAATTTGAGTGCCCTGAACATTCGTGTTTTGTGTGTGTGTGTGTATGTTAATAGACGATACTGTTCTGTGGCTAACGAAATGCTTTTATTTGTGCAAGCTTTCGAGATACACTGATCTCTTCTTCCGGCAATTTTACAATGAATAAAGGTTTATACTTAAAAACAGTGCATCTTGGAATGTTATCTGTGACTGAAACCTATCCCTCCCCCCTGTGCAGTATGCGATTTATGACTTGAGGTGTTAAATAGTCCCTGAATGTTAGTGATGTAATAGAGTGTGCGTATGTATGTATGTAAATATAAATTTATACCTCGCCCACAGTGTATACAGCGCTTTACAAAGGGTGTGTGTGGAGTTGGAGTGTATACCAATGGTGTGGGTAGGTGTGGAATTGTAAGAGGGTGTTGCATTACTAAAAGTGTGTGTAGATACTATGCGGTCCCTATTGGTATATAGGGATGGAATAACATATATATATATATAGGCACTCCAACACAATCAATGTTGAATAGCATAGAGCAGGGGTGCGCAAAACTGGTGGGTGCAACAATTGGGGGGGGGGGGGGTGTTTGGGGGCATAAAAATAAATTGTGGATCAAATTTTTATGTTTTCCTTTGAAAATGTATAATGTTAAATCCAACAGTGAGTATCCGACTTGGGAAAGTGCTGTCCCACAGGAGTTCTAGTATTAATATCTGATGTAGTTAATATGTGGTGACTCATCCTGGTCTTATTGGCCTGTTTTGATTCTCCAACATAGTTTATATTTTATTAATGCATTTATTTTTAACACCTCAAATCGCTTCTAAATACCTTCATGGAATATGAATTGAAAGAGTCCTACAGGTCCTAAGAGAAAGACTACTACACTACAAATTAAAAAAGAAAAATGAATGAATACTGTACATATAGAAATAACTTACAACCTCATTCTTACACAACTCAAATGTATCATCAAATATCTAGGATGAAAGACTCTCTGAGGATGAGAGGCTGACAACTATTTTCCCAGAACTACCCATGATAGCCTACAAGCAGCCTCCCAATAACTGAGGGACAGCACACTTTTAAAAATATACAGGGGAGACGAATATGGGAATTAAAATATATTCAACTTCTGGACTCTAAAAACCTTGGTTTATATCAAGATACTGGATGTATGACACATTGTGAAAACATTTAATTCAGTTCATGCTCCACATTGTAGAGAAAGTGTGAGCATAACAGTGCGACACCATTGCTATTCATCCACCTCTGACACCTAGCATACTTGGCTCCTGCTAATTTATGATAATCTTATCATCACTCCTTGAAGACTCCCTAGAGTCTTTATCTCCACCCCATCTCTACTACTTAATAATAATGACTTTGTCATATAGCGCCTTTCTCCCAATGGGACACAAAGCACTTCAAAAATACAGTACAGTGAGCTTTACGCAACATATAGGAGTTTTACAGACAGTCCCTGCACAGATGAGATTACAATCTATGATTTTGGTGCCTGAGATACAAGAGATAAAATGATTTGCCCAAGGTCACAAGGAGCTGACACCGGGAAATGAACCAGGTTCCCCGGTTACAAACTCAGTGTTGTTGTTACTTCCGTCTAACTGGGCTGCAGGGTATACCTGAAGGAAACCTGTGAATTTCAAAAGCCCCGTACGATATAATTTCATATATGAAGAACACTGTTGGTCCACTAAAATGTCTCGCAACCTACACCAACTCTAGGTAGATAATGAACAATTTAAACTGGTCACAATTGTTTTATCACTTGAGCATTTGAAAAGTGAACGGACGTGCCCTCTGAAGAGACATAATTTCGGAATTCTCAGGAGTCAACTTTTCGGTGGAGAGGTGGTGTTTGGGATAATAAATAGTACTTCCGGCACACACCGGTACGAGAGCCCGGTGTGGGACAGTACAGGAGAGAGGCAAGCAAGCATCTGGGGAGACGCCGGGTCCAGTGGCAAGAAGAGGTCCGGCTAGATAGCACCCCCCCTCCCTGCCGCAGTCACCACCAGAATAGTGAGGTAGTAAGGTAAAGAGGCAGCACCTGGGGGTTGGCAACCCGCAGAGAGCACAAGTAGGAACGTAAAGAGCCGCAGGTTGGCGACACGTACTATACCATGAGTGTATTTCATTTCTATATCCTATATCATTCCAAGTGGGATCTTCCGTTCACGTTCTCTTGACCTAGGTATTCTATGCGAGTACATTTACTACCACCTTTCATATTTTTTCACTTTGTATTCAACATGCTACACTATATTATCATGTTTTTCTTTGTTTCCGAATCTCTGGATGTGCGCTGTTTTTTGAACATTTCTCTTTGGGATGGTGGAACATCTCTTCACCAGCAGCATCTTCCAACAGTATATGGAAAGTTCATATTTATTAGAAAGATTACTTAAAGTTAGAACTGTCACTTCTATCACTATACAGTTTTAAAATTAATTTGCATAATGCACGGGTGCATCATTAGCTCTATATTACTTGTTTTCTGTATATTCACAATTGTATTTATACCGGCACCGCTGTATTTTTCATTTCATCAAGTAATGATGCCCTTATACTTACTTTACAAAAGAAAATAGAGAGAGAACTAAAAATGTACTTGTGGATTCTAAGAGCTGTATTCATTCGGCTACAATAGCGACGATCAGGGGGAGAACGCAGGAAAACGGCCATTTAAGTCATCAGCATTATTTATATTAAAAATGCGACTTACAGTTGTATGGTTCTTTAAATGCACTAGTTAGTTTCATAAAGTATAACCTACTAAACATGTCAATGCCATATGTTGCCTCTTTGAAGTAGGTGTATCCTGTTTAAATCTCAGTATCCTTGGAGAATTCATTTTGGCCCATAAATTCTAAGCAGTGCTATTCCAGAAGAGAACTTCCAGTGTCGGAAGGCAATTTACAGCCCATTCATTCTGGTATCTTATGGAATAGCTCTACTTGGTAGATATGGGACTTGATCTCCTTCATCTACATGTGCCCACAAGACCAAGAAGTTATGTATCAAGTACCCTGAGAGGTTTTAACTGTAAACTGTGGCCAAAGCAAAATGCTCTTCACATACGACTTTTGGTAACATTGTTTTGATAGAGAACTGTAAAAACACATTTTTAAAACCAAACAACTATGTAAAAAACGAATTCATAAGTTGTAATATTTCAAATGTTATAAGGGCAACATGCTACCCATCTAGACTATCTCAGTAAGAGCAGAACTAACGCAGGGTATATGAAGATTCTTTTACTCCTTTTGGTTTAAAAAAAAAAAAATGTAGATTTTAATTGACATTTATCAATGTCCTATGTGCATGTTAAATAGTTCAGATCTGAACAAAATGTGTGGAGTTTCTCATATATTCTTTGTTATGGGCTTCAATTCCTAAAAGCAAAAATCCGTTCACTTTTATAGCTTGCATTGGTTTCCTCTGCTTTAATACTGCAGGGAACCATTATGACCCTAAACAGTAATTTTATCTTCTGGTGTTTCAGATATTTAGAATAGCTGCCACATTTGCTTTAGCTCTCTATATACTCTGTACAATGCTTAAAATAATAATAAAATATGGATGTTTTATTTTCACAGGTAAAACAGAGCTCAGGATCATTGCAAAATACGGTCAACATAAAGCAAATAAAAATACTGTCTATACACTTCTTTAACCCAGGCTGTGCTGAAAAGCTGTGTGATACAGCAGGCATAAGCTTATAGGGATCCACGTTACAATGGTTAAGAAGCAAAAAGTGACACAATGAGTGCTCATTTGCATACCATTGCCCAGAATCCCTGGCTGCAGTGGAAGCACTGTATGCTAAACGATAATGGAAAGGAGGATATCATCAATACCAGACAGCATCATTACTGCTGTGATGCTGCCGTTACCATTTATATTTGCAGTGACTTCACTTCTTCTCAAATTATGCACTTCTTTTTACCAGCCTCAGTATGTCTCTAACTCTATTCATATATCTCCATCTCTCCTTCCTTCACCACTTCTCTTTTCACATGAACTCCTTTCTTACCTGCGTCCTCTGACACCACACAGCTATATCCCCTGCACTAAAAAACACCCCTACAAATCATCCTCACACATCCTTTTTCTATCCATGCTTCTCCTCCTTGCTTCTGGGAATATCTCTCCCAATCCTGGTCCCTGTCTTATTCCTACATGCGCTCGTCCTCGCCTGCCAACTGCAACCTCTACTCCTTCTGGTGTCAACCCCTCCAACCTCATACCCATCCCCTGTCACCCTCCCTCCTCTCTCCCTTTCTCCTGTGCCCTTTGGAATGCTCGCTCCCTTTCTAACAAGTACCTCTCTGTGCATGACTTATTTCTCTCTCACTCTCTGCTCCTATTTGCTATAACTGAGACCTGGCTCACTCAGTCTGATTCTGCTCTGGAAGCTGCCCTCTCCTATGGTGGCGTTTCCTTCTCCCACACTCCGCGCACTGATGGCAGGGGTGGAGGCGTGGGGCTCCTGCTCTCCTCTCTCTGTCGTTACCGAACCCTTCCTATTCCTCCCTCTCTTGCTTTCCCTCCTTTGAGGCTCACACTGTCCAGATTTTCTCTCCTCTACCTGTTCATGTGGCGGTCATCTATCGCCCACCTACCTCTACTCATCCCCCTTCTGCCTTTCTCTCTCACTTTGAATCCTGGCTCTCTTTCTTCCTCTCCTCAGACTCCCCTGTTCTTCTCCTTGGGGACTTCAATTGCCACATTGATGACCCCTCTCTCCCTTGGGCTTCCCGCTTTCATTCTCTAACCTCTTCTTTTGGCCTTCAACAGTGGACTGCAGCCAGCACCCACAAGGATGGCCACTACTTAGACCTGGTTTTCACTAAGAACTTCTCTCTCTCCGATTTCTCCATTTCCCCTTTTCCTCTCTCTGACCATCATCTCATCCCATTCTCTCTATCTCGCTTCTCCCCTTCTCCACCTCCATCTACACCCCGGTTCTGCAGAAACCTGCGCTCTATACACTTACCTGACTTTGAGTCCACTTTACGCTCCTCCCTCTCTCAGCTCTGCTACAGACCCCGACAACCTGATCAGGAACTACAACTCTGTCTTGTCCTCTTCTCTTGATCTACACGCCCCACTTTCTCTCTGCCGCACTCGCCCTTCTAACCCTAGACCCTGGCTAAATTCCCACACACGCATGCTGCGTTCCTCCACTCGTTCCTCTGAACGCCTCTGGAGGAAGTCTCACACTCTCGCAGACTTCCTTCACTACAAATTTATGCTATCCTGTTTCAACTCTGCCCTCTCGCAAGCTAAACAACCCTACTTTTCTGCACTAATCAACATGCACAAGTCTAACCCACGCCGACTGTTCTCTGTCTTTGATACTCTACTCAAACCACCCTCAGCTGCCTCTCCTTCCTCAATCTCCGCTCAGGACTTTGCTGACTATTTTAAGGAAAAGGTGGAATCCATACGTCAGAACATCCTCTCTGTTTCTTTTTCCCATCCTACACCTCTTCCTAACTCTCCTCCTGCCTTCCTTGACTCTTTTTCCACTGTCTCAGAGGAGGATGTGTCGCTGTTGATCGCCTCTTCTCCCTCTACCACTTGCCCTCTTGACCCCATTCCCTCCCATCTCCTAAAACCTCTTGCTCCTACTATAATCCCTACGCTCACACACATTTTTAACTCCTCACTCTGCTCTGGAACCTTTCCATCCTCCTTCAAACATGCAACAGCCATACCATTACTCAAAAACAGCAAGCTTGACCCTACCTGTGTTTCTAACTATCGACCTGTCTCCCTCCTGCCTTTTGCCTCTAAACTCCTTGAACGTCTTGTATTCTCTCGCTTGCTCCATTTTCTCAACACCTATTCTCTCCTAGACCCTCTACAATCTGGCTTCCGCACTGCTCACTCCACGGAAACAGCCCTCACTAAAATAACTGACGACCTCCATGCTGCCAAAGACAGAGGTCATTACACTCTGCTCATATTACTCGACCTCTCTGCAGCATTTGATACTGTGGATCACCCTCTTCTCCGTCACATTCTCCATACTCTTGGTATTCGGAACAAAGCTCTATCTTGGATCTCATCCTACCTCTCCCATCGTACTTTCAGTGTCTCTTCTGCTAACACCTCCTCCTCCTCTATTGATCTCTCTGTGGGGGTACCCCAGGGCTCTGTCTTGGGACCTCTTCTCTTTTCTCTGTTCACACTCTCTCTAGGTGACCTAATAACATCTTTTGGGTTTAAATATCACCTCTATGCTGACGACACACAAATATACTTTTCAACACCCGACCTTACACCTGCTATACAGACCAAAGTTTCTGAATGTCTCTCTGCTATATCATCCTGGATGGCCCTCCGTCACCTTAAACTCAACATGGCTAAAACAGAGCTCCTCATACTTCCTCCCAAACCTGGCCCTACTACCTCCTTCCACATTACTGTTGGAACTACGATCATTCACGGAGTAGCCCAAGCACGCTGCCTAGGGGTCACACTCGACTCCTCTCTCACATTCGCCACTCACATTCAAAACATTTCTAAAACTTGTCGCTTTTTCCTCCACAATATAACAAAGATACGCCCTTTCCTCTGTTGCTCGACTGCTAAAACTCTGACTCAGGCCCTCATTCTCTCCCGTCTTGATTACTGTAACCTCCTGCTGTCCGGCCTTCCTGCCTCTCATCTGTCTCCCCTGCAATCTATCCTAAATGCTGCTGCCAGAATCACTCTACTCTTTCCTAGATCTGTCTCAGCATCTCCCCTCCTGAAATCCCTCTCCTGGCTTCCAATCAAATCCCGCATCTCACACTCAATTCTCCTCCTCACTTTTAAAGCTTTACACTCTTCTGCCCCTCCTTACATCTCAGCCCTAATTTCTCGCTATGCACCATCCAGACTCTTGCGTTCTTCTCAAGGATGTCTTCTTTCTACCCCCTTTTTATCTAAAGCCCTCTCCTGCCTTAAACCTTTTTCACTGACTGCCCCACACCTCTGGAATGCCCTTCCCCTCAGTACCCAACTAGCACCCTCTCTATCCACCTTTAAGACCCACCTTAAGACACACTTGCTTAAAGAAGCATACGAATAGCACTGTGAACATTCTGGACACATGATACATAAAGCTTGGCCCCCTGCAGACGCACTCACCAGAACTCCCTCCTACTGTCTCTGTACGTTCTCCCTACCTACCAATTAGATTGTAAGCTCCTCGGGGCAGGGACTCCTCTTCCTTAATGTTATGTTTATGTGTAAAGCACTTATTCCCATGATCTGTTATTTATATTATCTGTTATTTATTCGATTACCACATGTATTACTACTGTGAAGCGCTATGTACATTAATGGCGCTATATAAATAAAGACATACAATACAATGGTGAAAGATAGGGTTGCAGCCTGTCTGAGACTTGTGAATGGGCTCACAAATGATATTTTTGCTGTAAACTGTTCGGTGGAGCGTTTTTGTACCTTTTTTTTTTTACTCACCATAACTTGTTTAGTGTCTGGTTGTCAACAAAGTTCTAGGGACCATTTAAAACAAAAATAAATAAATAATAATAATGTTATTGGACAGCTGATTTGGAATGAGTTATAGGCTCTTCAGGTAGTAGGGTTAAACTGTGAGGAACAATAAAGACATTTGAAACATGAACGCTACACACCTGTACATCTTTGTACTTGTCTCGTAAGTCCATGAGTCTATGGTAGGCTTTAACTGCCTCTGCGAACTCTCCCACATCTGTGCTGGTCAGAAGGTAGTTCTCCCAGATCTGCCAGTGCTCATAGTTGCATTTAATTGCTTCTTGCAGGGTTCGGAAGGCCTTAATTCTTCATAAAGAAAAGAAAAAAGTTGGCGCACGAATAATAGACAAAAATCAGAGCTTAGGAAAAGAAATTGTGAGCTGTAAACACGTTAGTCTGTATACTTTGGAGTTATTTTGATTCATGCATTTTAACGTTGAGCCTTCTATACTAGGGGTGTGCAAACTTCTTGAGCTGCGCCCCCCTGCCCGGTAACCGCAGCGTTAGCGCCCCCCTCTCCCAATGACTCAGCGTCAAATGACATCGCTGGTCATGTGACATCACCCCGCCTCGTCATTTGACACGCGCTGCCATGGTGATGCGACGCAGAGAGCAGTTAAGTTTGTTACAGAGGCCTCACGCCTCCCACGCGGGGAAGAGCGCAGGGCCTTTGTAACTGCCCGTACCCACCCTACAAAATCTCCAGCGCCCCCTGGGGCACTTGCCCCCGCTGTTCTATACCATCACATGAATCCAGATATGAAAAATAAACACCTAATATCAAATTTTCTGCTGAAGAAATCTTCAAAGCATAAATTAAAGTTAATCCCTCAAGTAGGACAATACTTACCTCATTCACCGCAGACTCGTCAACTCTCACTCATTTTCCGTGAGTCTCACTGATTTTTAGCATTAGCAGTCTCATAGGAGGTCAATAGACTCACTGCTAAAAATCAGTAACATTCCACAAGCAATTACATTTTGCTCAAGAACCCACAAATCTCATTGATATGTGTCCTTGGAGGTTGAAAGTCCTTGTCAGTGCCAAAGTGTTGCATTGTCCTCTGAGACCCAAGGAGTACAAATCTAACGCTTCACTTTAGAAAAATAAAATTTCTACCTCAAACACTGGGAAATCAGAAACCAAAAATTGTAGTTGGAAACAGAAGATTCCACTGAACTGCTTTATCTGTTACTATTTAATTTTGCTTTGTGGTCTTTATTTTTGATATATATATCTCAATGCACATATCACACATTCCCAACTATATTGGGTTAACTCTGGAATGTTGAATAAAGTATTGAATGGAAACAGAAAAATGTTCCAGAGATTATATACCCAAAGGGTATATATCTCAATGATAAACATTGTTACGATTCTTCTATAAGACATATATAGACTATTATATGCGATCTTTCATGAATCTGATTCATACGTATGTCCTGGACAAGATAAGTCTAAGAAAGGTAATTGACTATAGGCCTTATTTAAGAAACAGCACACAATAAGCACATTCCCATCATGTACGTACAGCATGTGTGAGTAAGTGCATGAAAGAGAGGGCGTCAGGAACTATTGAAGTCAAGGACGAAAACGTGGGTGAGACAGTAATAGAGAATGATTGTAAAAAAGACAAACTGAGGAAAAGTTAATGAAGTTGATGGAGAAAGAGAAACAAGCGTGGTAGAGTGTATAGCAGGAATGGCCAACACCATCCTCAAGGGCCACTAAAGGCCAGGTGTTAAGGATATCCCTATTTCAGCACAGGTGGGTCAATCTTTCTGACTAAGCAACCATACACTTCAAAATAAATTGTATTAGTAATTTTATGTCACAAATAATTGTGACTATATTCGTATTGGCATTTCATCCATGTATAGGGCCGTCATCAGGGTACAATGGATCAAAATACAGCCACCTCTAAAGTGCACGCCCACCACTCCTGTCTAAAATACGTCGCGGAAAATACATAAAGCAACACAAAAATAAAAATTGTAGTTAACAGTACACATTCAATATTCAAGCCCCAGATGCTTTACCAGCGCAAAAAAAGTACAAATCACAAACAATGTGTAATGTTCTCCAAACCAATGAGATATTAAATATTTCCTATAATCATCAAGCCAAAAGAAAACAAAGAGCATCATATACAGATGTAGCAGATGTTATTACCACTGCTAAAGCAGAACAATGCAAGAAATGTGGTAAATATCACGTGCATTTAGGAGAACGCACGCATTGTCATTGTTTTCAATGGTACTTGCAGTAAAAGTTATGGTAATAATGTGGTAGGCTTAAGGTATTGCGTTAACAAGGTAATAACGTCTACACCTGTAGGTTATCAATAACTAGTAATACATCGATAAAATATGAATACCACATTTCCAACCACCTAAAGGAAAATGAAAAAATCTCACAAAAAAATAATAAATAAATTAGTTAAAAATAAGTATATCATTTTATTACGTGACAGTCTTTAAAAATAGTTAATCCCAAATCAATAAAATCTTACTAGTCATAAGAATATGTACTGATAAAAAAATAGAAGTAATGAAAATATGACAGCGGGTAACTTGTGATGTTAGCACCACAACTGGCTCTGGTTATGGATGGGCTAGAATGTAAAGGAAAATGCATCTGGTAAATCTTACAATTAGTTGAGTCTCTGTGCCTAGTACAAGCCTCTGGTGCCTTGTATAATCATATTAAAAGTTTAGGGGTACATGGTTGTGCACAGGACCCAAATCATCATTGACGTAATCTGCTAATTTAAATACAAAAGACCGTACTAATAATGTGTCCTGTGTACACCAATTGACAGTCACCTATTGGGCATCATCGTTGTCCAAAAAGAATATGCAGTTCTTGTCCTGATTCAGACCCTTGGGAAACAATGTATAGAGATACAAAATCCAAAACGCCTCACAAAAAGGTCTCACTATCTGGTTTTAATACCGATAAACCAAAGAAATTGTCCTTTGAAAATAAACATTTTCGCTAGTGGCTGTTTGTCATGAAACCTTCCACATCTGTTATATTTATGTTCATTTATCCATGTTTTTAATGCTCGTAGTCTTGCACATACAGTATTATGTTGTCCACAAGAACAAATAATAGAATACACAACATAACTATTATCAAATTAACATCTCTTTTGTATGTCCCTCTGTGACTACTAATTAGTCACAACTCCTCCCTGCTTACTGCCCTGCTTGAATACTACTTTCTTGTGGTATTGTTTCAGTAGTTAAGTCAGTCTGTATTGGCTAGCAGAGGTGGGCAACCTGTTTTTCAATGTAGCCACAGGTGTGGCGAATGAGAAGTCAAAATCGCCATACCCTGCTTTTCGTTTACTTGCGTCACTAAAATTTTTAGCTCCCATAAAAAATAACAGTTCCAAAGTCGGGTCTAGACTCCAACTGTAGGCAGAGGGGAGTATTGGATGTCTGTGTTGTGTCAATGACTCATTCAGAAAGCGGAAACCAGCACAAGCCGCCATCAGGAAAACATTTATTTTACTGTGGGAGCTGGCAAACACTTTGCCATGCTTTCATGGCCAATTCGCCACTTGTAGCGATTGTTGACAGGGTTGCCCACCTCGGGGCTACAGCATGTCCCCATGTTAAGTGTCACTTTTACGTTTCTGTGGAGATAAACTATAGTTCAATTAGAGGTAAACAGGAAAAGAAGAACTGAATTCAGCACTTTAACAACAACTCTGCAGCTTGAGGACTAACCTTTTTAAATGCTCTGACAATTTATGCAACTTCAGTGCTACACATCACTCAAACTGGGATTATGGTGCCGGCGTCGCTGCATGCGCGTGCACGGCAAGCACTGTGCTGTATTTTGGACTGGGAGCTACCCCTCTGCCTGCTCAACTGCCGGCAAAGGACCGCGTTGAAGCGGCTGTGTTCTCGACCTAAAACAAAATCTGTGTTTTGAGGCGGCTGCCGCATGACGTAAGCGAATGAAAGCTGGTTCAGCGAATGAGGGCGAACCAGCTTCGTGACGCAATTGCCACGCGTCTACAATTTCCTGCAGCTTAGTTCACAAATTGCTTGGGCTGCAGGAGTGCGCGCAACGGCATGCTCATTCGCATGCGGCCGTGTAGAGACCATAATCCCAGCCTTAGGCCTGATTTATACATCTCCTCTTTTAAATCATACTCCTTATATCCTCAAATACCTGGGAACTCTCTCCAACCTGCGCTGCATCCCAATATTCTCTCGTTGATGCCTTTTCTGTTTGCAGTTTCCTCACTCCTTCATACACGGTTCTACTCTTTACACATTCCCCACTTTCCTCTTCCTATTACCATTTCACATCTCTCCACCTTGGCCTGTGCCCAGAAACTGCACGACTATTTAGACTGAGTCCATGGTGACTCAGCCCGTGCGGAGGCGCGCTGAGGGAAAGCGGGTGTTTTCCCTGGCCTTGGTTAGCGCGCCGTCCGGGGGCGTGTCGGGGGGCGGGCCAGTGACGTCACGGAGCTGGTTCGCCCTCATTGGGCGAACCGCTCACGTGACCGGCCCTGCGCTCTCGTGAGCACGCAAATTAAAATTTTTCCTAAAACCTACGCTTCCGCACGCTTGCGGAAGCGTAGGCGAGCCCCTGCTAAAGCCGCTCTCATTGCGGCTGCAGGGGCTCACTGGTACGTGAGAGCGCGCCTCACCACGGGTCAGCGCTCATGCCCGAGGCCTTACATACCTCTATCCCAGCTACTTCTGCACACCAGTAAAAAGCACCCCCACAAATCCTCTTCTCGCCACTTTTCTCCTCTACAACTCCTGCTAGGGATCTCTCTCTTACTCCAGGACCTGGCCATATACACACATGCTCTTGCCCATGCCTCCCTGCCTCCTCCTCCCTGCTAAGGGTGTTAACTCATCTAACTTAATGTCTCTTCCTTGTATCCCTTCCTTCTCCTGTGCCCTCTGATTAACAAGGCTCTAGTTGTGCACAACCTAGTCTACTCTCGCTCTCTTCATCTCTTTGCTCTAACAGAAACCTGGCTCTCACAACATGACTGCTGTGGAGGCTGCTGTCTCATATGGTGGTCTCTCTCACACTCCCCACCCCAATTGCTGGGGTGGAGGGGTAGGTCTCCCCCGCTGCCAATATTGGCTCCCCCCTATGTCTCCATATGTTTCTTTTTCTTCCTTTGAGGTTTAGGCTGTCCAGCTTTTCTACCCCTCTCTCTGCATGTGGCAGTCATCAACAGATCACCTACCTCTCAATCCTTTGCCTGTCTCTCTGACTTTGAATCCTAACTGGAATTCTTTCTCTCTTCTGACTTTCCTATCCTTTTACTTTAGGACTTCAAACTGTCACATTGATGACCCCTCAGGCTCCTGGGCATCTTGCCTTCTCACTTTAACCTCCTCCATTGGCCTCTACCAATAGACCAATCCAGCAACCACAAGGTCACTATTTAGACCTAGTCTTTACTAAAAGACTGTTCTCTTTCTGATTTCTCTATCTCCCCTAAGTCCGCACTCTGACCATCACATCTATCAGTCACAACCACTCATTCTCCTCCTCTTACATGTTTTACCTGCTACTCTCGAGACTATCACTCTATTGACCTCTCTGCTCTGGCATCTACCCTGAACGCTAACCTCTCTTCTCTCATTGAACCCGAAAACCTTGTAAACTCTTACAACTCTATCTTTTTCTACTCTCTTGATCTATATGCACCTTCTCGGCTTCAGCACACCCATTCCTCAAACTCACAGCCTTGGCTTCCATTCACAAACACACTCCCTTCACAATTGAACTCCATCCTCTGAACGACTATGGAGGAAATCTCACACTCGTGCTAGTTTTCTGCACTATAAATTTATCCTCTCCTGTTTTAGCTCTGTTCTACCTAATGCCAAACACCACATTTCTTCACTCATCAACACTCACAAATCCAATCCACGCAGTCTTTTATCTGTATTTGATACATCCTCTGACCTTCTCCTCCCACTTTCCATCCTCCGTTCACTTCTCCTCATGCCTTTGCCGACCACTTTATAGGCAAGGTGAATGCTATCCACAATAATATTCAATCTGTCCCTTCCCCCTCCTCCCTGTTTCTACTTCAACCTCCTTCCTCTCTTGACTCCTTTTCTCCTGTTACAGAGTTTGAAGTTTCTAATCTGATCTTCTCTTCTCTTCTCCCTCTACCACATGCCCTCTCCATCTCATTCCCTCACACCTTATCAGAACTCTTACTCCTGTCTTAGACGCCACTCCACCCACATCTTCAATTCCTCCCTATCCTCTGGCAGGTTCCCCATCTCCTTTAAGCATGTGGTGGTGACACCTATTCATAAAACCACCCTACGCACCTTACTAACAACCGCCCTCTCTTACTTGATTTATTATTGCATTATCATTCACATTGTAGGGCATTTCTCCTGGTGTCTTTGTTTGTTTTAATTGTTTTCAACTTTTGAGTAATCTATTGTGCTATGTAATGAAGAGTTTTCATCTTTTTGCACACCCGAGTGCCTTTTTGCTCTTCCATCGCACATTTTTGGTCTCTGTTGCTTACATGTCTTTGTCTCATGTTGATCTGTCTGTTGGTGTACCGCTGGGCTCTGTTCTGGGACTGCTCATTTTCTCTCTCTATACAGAATCACTTGGTGACCTTATACACTTTTTCAGCCTTATGTATCATTTCTATGCAGATGATACACAGATATAACTATCCACCTCTACCATCACACCTGCAATCCAGTCCCAAGACTCGGATTGCCTCCTGGGTATATCCTCGTGGATGGTACTCTGCCGCCTTAAACTTAATATGTCTAAAACTGAGCTCCTTATATTTCCCCCTAAACCTAGCGTAATATGACCCTTTCCAGCACTGTAAACGGTACTAACATCTACAGTATCCTGTCTGCAAAGCATGTTGCTTAGGAGAGTAACATTTGACTCCACCTTTTCCGGCAAAACTCCAACTAAAGTTAATTGCTATTTCCTCCGTAATATTGCCACGATCCACCCTACTACTAAAACATTAATGCATGCCCTTATCCTCTCCCATCAGGATTATTGTAACATACTGCTAACAGGCCTGCCTGCCTCAAAACTTTCTTCTTTGCAATCTATCCAAAATTCTGCTGCTAGAATAATTTCATTTTCTCCCAAAACAGTCTCTGCTCATCTCATCCTTAAATTCCCATCACATTTCAGGTTACCTACAAAGTTACCCTCCTTACCTTCAAGGCTCTCCACTCATCTGCTTCTCCCTACATAACAGCTTTGATATCTTGTTATGCCCCTGCTGATATCTTGTTATGCCCCTGCTGATATCTTGTTATGCCCCTGCTCGTCTCCTGCATTCTACCCATAACTGTCTCCTTTCCAAACTCTATTGCGTTCTCTTGCCTTAAACTATTTTGACCTCACTTCCCCTTACTTGTCTCTCACACTCAGTATATGCCAAGCACCGCCTCTCCCCACCTTTACGTGAAACCAACAAACTCGCCTCTTAAATTAAGCATTTTAATAGCCTAGACCAGTGGTTCTACACTTTGTTTGGTTAAGGAACCATATAATTATATTGTATAATTTGCAGAACCTCAACTTTCTCTAATAGTACGCCTGAGATCAGATGCATTGTACATTCTTCTGTATTTCGTACAATTTTCAAATGACCTGAAAATTGCAGTGAACCTTGTAGGAAGGCCTGCGTGACCCAAGGGTTCCTAGTAACCCCTATTGAAAAACACTGGCCTAGATTCATGGATACTGTCCCACACGCAGAGTCACTCCTACCAACCATTGTGGGCAAGCACTTCCATCTACTGAACATATCACTTAGATTGAAAGCTCTCCGGGACAGGGATGTCCTTTCCTATTGTCTAATTTTGTTTGTTGCACTTATTGTATTATAATTTCCTGTACGGTATTGTCTTTCTCGTAAAACGCTGAGTACACTGTGTCACTATAGAAATAAAGATATACATACAGTACTTACACCCTTCTGAATCCGTGTGCGGGCTGGAGCAGCACTAGAAGCCTGAGACCACCCACAAGGTAAGTGTATTGTGGGAGGAGGGGGGCATTATTGTGTGTATTGTGGGGGGAGGGTATGTGTGTGTGTGGCCAGGGGGAAATAAGAGAGCTGGGCAGGATTGATGACGCGGGATTGAGTGAGAGGGGGGTCATTGAGTGATAGCAGAGGTAGGCAAGTGAGAGAGGGGGGAGGTTAAGGGAGTGAGAGGGGGATGTGAGGGGAGGGAGAGAGGAAAAGAGGGGGGAAGAGTCAGGGACAAAGAGGGAGAGGGGTGAATAGAGCGGGTTGGGAGTGAAGTGGTGTGAAAGTTCAGCTCGCAAGGCCATCGCCATGGAAGAAACCGGCATTCTAACAATGAACTGTGTAGCAGCAGAGCATAGGAAGTATGAGATATGAAAAACATTATTAAGTAATAATCCCCGAAGAACAGGGCATTACTGGCCAATAATGCTCTGGCTGGAAGAGTTGAAGGCCCGAGGCGAAGCCGAG